>NC_017844.1:4621458-4672133 GCF_000002495.2 Pyricularia oryzae 70-15 | reverse complement strand
AATGGTGCTAACAGGGGATATAGGGGTAAACCCTAGGTGCGGCGTGGTAAATAACCAGTGCTAAAAGCGCTAAATAATAGGTAGAAATGCACTATAATTTTGGTACTGATAAATAATTGGTTGGGGGAGATTTTGCTTTATTTCCCTTACATACTCTCCGACATCGAAGTGGGGGTCCGCACGCCAGAAAAGGTTCCGGTGCCGCGAATGAATTTCCGAAAAACTAATTTGTATGGGTTTTTGAAAAAACACCCTCATTTGCATACAAACCATCTCTGGGTTTGCATTTAAACGTTGACTTGGTGAAATTTTCAACCCGGTACAGGGTAGCTGACTCGCAGGTGCAGGGTGGGTATTAAACCCGGTACAGGGTAGCTAACCCCACTCGCTGACCTTTAAATTGCATTCCTGCATTAACAAAGTAACGGAATTCCACCATTCCCCACTCCACTTCGGCACTAAATAAAATTGGCTATATACAAATAAAAGTGGGCTTATTACATGCAAAATAATGCATATAATTAACAATAGCTATTCCGTTGCACCCGAGATTAGCAGAGACTCGCTATATCGGGAATTTCACGCCCTAAATTTTTCGAAATTTAGAGGGTCAATACCAGAATTTAACAGCCGTTTTAATTCCCTGGTAGCTAGATTAGCGAATGCCAACGTGCAAATTAGCCCTATCGATGTACGAAATCAATACCTACGGGCCCTGGAGGGGACGTTCCCTACCTGGACCGAACGCCAACGCAGTACCCAACGGGCCCTGCAGGCTATAGGCCAAAATTCGGATCGATTAAATTTGCAATACCTTATGGCGGACCTTATATCCGAAAATTCGATTTCAGGCTCTACAACTGCCAAAGCCACTAATTACAGGGCTGAAGGTCGAAAATCAGGGAAAAAAGGCGCTAAAAAGGACGCTAAAAAGGAAAATAATGGGCAGGACGGCACCTCCAAATCACGAAAAAAGGGCAAATCAACCCCTAATTCGGATTCGGCTATTGCAAAAGATAATAAATCCTCCAATTCCAGCGAATCGAACGCTGGAACTTCCATGATTTCAATGGATTTCGAGTTATTTACGGGCTCGATTCCAGGTGACGTTAGCGTTTGCGCAGCGTATAACGCCCTGGAACAGGCAGGCGATTCGGGCGGTAATTTACCGTACCGGGCACTGCAACAGGAGGTTAATTCCGCTATTAGCGGGGTTATAGAATTATGTTCGGAATCGGATTCGGAACCCGATTATACCGGTAAAACGCTAAAACCACAGGTATTAGCAACTAATTCTAAGGCTAAGACGAAGCCTGGAAGCGGCGTAAATAGGGACCCTAAGCCCCGACGGCTAGGCTACCCGGTCCTGTACGATACAGGTAGCACGCACCATATCTTTGCAAATAAGCAATTTTTTACCGATTATACCCCCGGCTCAACAGTCGAAATCGGTACCGGAGGTGGCCCTGTTAGGCCTATTGGCACTGGAACTGTTAAAATACAGGTCCGGTATGGCTCCAAAATTGACGAATTTAGAGAGGTTACGTTAAATAACGTGCTATATATCCCCTCGTTTGGAATAAATATCGTTAGTGGGCTAATACACTACAATACAGGGGGCGTATTATTAAAAAATACCCTGTACGATCGGGATCGCAAGGCGTGGGGACGCCTAAATACCGCCAAAAATTCGTTCTGTTTGGAGGTAAAAGGGTGCGATATCCTTATTCGAAATACTACATCTACGGTTTCGAATTACGCCTGTGTAATTGGTGAATATAGCACCGCCTCTAGCCTAACCTTACAGGGGGTTACAAAGGGCTACGCAGCCCCGTTGGAGGTAAAACTAAATAATATAGTCCCTGAAGACCAAGACGACTATAAAATCTACACCGATTCGGAACCGGGAGAAAATACGGTAACGGAAGTGTTAAATCCCAAACAAAATAAGGATATAACCGTAGATTTACCTGTAATGCAGAAATTTAGTGCAAAAACCCCTGAAAATCCACGTGAGATTGGGCCCCGTAGGCCCGGTAAGCCGCTAGATGACCCTTTTAAGCAGCCTAATACAAAAGGGGCTAATACCGAAAAAGAGGGGGTTTCCCACACAAGAAATCCGTTGTTAGAACCTCCTTTAGTACCGGAATTAGTGCAGGCCCCTGTAAATTACCTCCCTTTAAGCCTAAATCGAACTACCGATGGTTGGGTAACAGCTGAAGGAGACGGAATTACAGGCGATTGTGACGAAATCCAGGCCCAAAAAGCCCTGTTATGGCACAGGCGCTTAGGGCATATAGGGTTGTTATTGCTTAAAAAGACCGCTAAAAACGCAGACGGTCTACCTAATTTCGACAAAATTAGGGCTATTACCTGCATTACTTGCATTAAAGCCACCTCTGTTAGGCGTACAAATAAAGGGGCACTCCCTACACCCCCTAATATCCTCGATTCCATAGAGGGTGATACAGTAACCCTTAAACCTAACCCTCACAATAAAAAACCCGTATTTTTGTTATTAGTGGATCGAAAATCACGTTTTCGGTGGTCGATCTCACTACGGAATAAAGCCGGACCTACGGTTTTAGTGGCTATTAAAGGCTTTTTTAAGGTTTTAAAAGCTACGTACGGGCGCTACCCCACTAAATTTCATTTTGATGGGGGGCACGAGGTAAATACAGAGCTTCAAGATTGGTTTGCAAGTAAAGGTGTTAATTTTAGCACCTCCAACCCCTACAACCATGGCCAAAACGGGCTAACGGAACGGTCCGTTAGGGTTATTTTGGATAGGCTAAGGTCTACCATTTTAGCGGCAGGTCTACCACTATATTTATGGTGTTATTTACTGTCAGCCGTGGTTGATTTAGTTAACCGTACAGCGGTAACTAACAGGGAGTTAACACCCTACGAGGAATTTTATTCCGAATTTCAACCTGGATTACCACACAGGCCTAATTTAGGCCATTATCGGGTTATTGGTACCGTATGCCAGGCTATTATACCGCTGGAAAAACGCCAAAAATCCAACAAATTGGCTCCCCGAACGGAAACAGTAAGGCTTTTAGCCCATTTATCCAATTCTACAGCGTTGGTTTACGCCCCCGCCAGACGGGCCGTATATAAAACCTCTACCGTAAAAATTTTAGAGGGTATACCCGCTGAAAATTTGGCTATTCCAGGGGAAACGCTACAGATTTCAGAGGGGGAAAATCCAGATTTAGAGGGGGATTCTAATTCTGAACCTGAAGACGAAATCTACAGCGCCAAAACTTTGGATCCAGTGGATAATAATCCCCTACCTCCCGCAATTACAGTTCCTCCCTGGCCTGTACAGTCTACTGTTCGCCCCCCAGAGCTTATAACGGTAGCGGTGCCTAATTCAGCACCTAAAATAACGGAAGTTCCGGTGTTTTCGGCACCTAAAATACAGAATATGGAGTTAAATTCGCAGTTCGAAAACCCAGATCCTATGGATATCGATTACGTGCATTATCTTTGTTATCAAACCCAAAAGAAAACAAAGAAAAAGCCCACTAAAGACGGCGAACCAAATAGCTACCAACAGGCCCTAAAAAGCCCTGAAAGTGCTAAATGGTTAGCAGCTTTAGCGTCTGAATTCGACCAGATCGTTACTGCAAAAACCTTCCGTTTTATCCCTAAAATTAAAATGCATACAGGCCGTAGACTAATCTCTACCCGGCCGGTGTTTAAATTAAAAAAGGATGAAAATAATAAGCCTATAAAGTATAAAGCCAGGCTTGTTGTTAGGGGGTTTTTACAGGTCGAAGGCCTAGATTATATCGAGACTTTTGCTAGCACTAGTATACCGCCCACCTGGCGTATATTATTGGCTATAGCTAATGCACAAAATTGGGAAATAGAACAAATCGATTTTATCGGTGCGTTTTTAAATAGTGACCTTACCGACGTAGATATTTATTTGCAAATTCCAGAGGGTTTTAGCGATTGGGCTAGATCTTGCAGCCCTACTACCGCTAAAATTTTAGTGCAAATGGGCTATAATCCAAAGGAAATGCAAGTTATACTGTTGGAAAAGGCGCTATACGGTCTGAAACAGGGCCCAAGAGAATGGCAAACAAAGCTAAAAAGCCTACTTTTTACAGAAGGTTTTAAGCCGCTAATCTCTGATCCAGCTGTCTTTTATAATGCTAAATCCAAGCATTTCATTGTTACTTTTGTTGACGATTGCCTGCTAATAGGTCCTAAATTGCAATATATTCAGGATTTAAAAGCCCGTTTTAACAAAATATACGCATTGGAAGACAGGGGCCCTGCAGCCTATTTTCTAGGCGTTCAGATTATAAGGGACAGGCCTAACCGCCTGCTTTGGCTCCATCAAAGTCAGTATATAGAGGAAGCATTAGCAACGTTCGGATTAGCTGATTGCAAACCTATTTCTGTTCCCTTACAGCCGGGTGTGCTAAAATATAGTGGGGGCAAACCCGTAAATGCGCTAGAAATCAAATTGTTACAGCGTATTATCGGCACCCTAATGTATTTAATGCTATTAACGCGCCCGGACATCGGTTTTGCGGTTCAATGGTTATCTCGTTTTTTAACGAAAGCCACTACAATCCACATAACGGCAGCTAAAAACCTACTTCGCTACTTAGCAGGTACTAAATCCCTAGCAATCTGCTACGGAAATAGGGTAATTAAAGCTAATTTACCACCTAACTCTTTGATTGGGGGTTTTAAAGGCCTAAAATTACTTGGTTTTAGTGACAGCGATTTTGCCGGGGCTAGGGAAGATTCAAAATCCACTTACGGATATTTGTATACCCTATCTGGGGGCCCTATAACGTGGAAGTGCAAAAAGGCTAGTACTATAGCTTTAAGCACCCCAGAAGCCGAAACCGACGCCTTAGCGGAAGCCCTGCGTGAAGCACAGTGGCTTAAAAGCCTATTTACAGAGATTGGACTACCTGTAAAAGGCCCTATTGCAATATTTGGAGATAATACAGGCTCTATAGCTAACGCACACAACCCTACGCACCACCAACGTACTAAACATACGTTATTAAAATTTCACTACGTAAGGGAGTTAGTTACAGAAGGATTAGTGACCCTAAAATACCTGGAATCCAAACAAATGCCCGCTGACGGCCTTACAAAGCCCCTAACGCTTCCAATTCACAAGGTTTTTTTAGAGCTTATAGGGTTAAAACCCCTGTAAACTTAGTTTTTACCTATTGAATTGTAGGGCACCTAGTTAGTTCGTTAGCTAACTACCACCATTTTTCTCCTTTGTTTGCAATTATTGGATTTTTGTTAGCCCGACACCAACCGATCTACCCAAACCTACCCTGCTCAGGTTGATTATTAAGCAACTTATACCGACCTTATACCCGAAGTCGAATCCGAATTTAATTAGCTCGCGTTTTGGGCGACCTAGCGATTTTTAATCTACCCTATATATTAAACTTTTCTGGGATCCACAACAACGAACAGCCAGATTAGCTACCTGGCTTAGTAGTAAGTTCCGTTGGTTATAATCTGTAGGTCGTGGGTTCGAATCCGGGGGTTGTTACAATTCTGGGGGTCTTTTTCAATTCGGGGGTTCAGTCAATCGGGGGTTTGGTACAAAGGGCTTATTCATCCAGGGGGTTCGCACCGGGGGTTCGAGTTGGGTTGGGACACAAGGGGGAATTTCTTTTGTTTTTTTGTTTTGGGGGTTTTATTTTACGTACTTTTCTTTTCCGACTTTATTTTTGGATTAAGTAGCAAAAGAGAGGGGGTGTTAATTATATGCATTATTTTGCATGTAATAAGCCCACTTTTATTTGTATATAGCCAATTTTATTTAGTGCCGAAGTGGAGTGGGGAATGGTGGAATTCCGTTACTTTGTTAATGCAGGAATGCAATTTAAAGGTCAGCGAGTGGGGTTAGCTACCCTGTACCGGGTTTAATACCCACCCTGCACCTGCGAGTCAGCTACCCTGTACCGGGTTGAAAATTTCACCAAGTCAACGTTTAAATGCAAACCCAGAGATGGTTTGTATGCAAATGAGGGTGTTTTTTCAAAAACCCATACAAATTAGTTTTTCGGAAATTCATTCGCGGCACCGGAACCTTTTCTGGCGTGCGGACCCCCACTTCGATGTCGGAGAGTATGTAAGGGAAATAAAGCAAAATCTCCCCCAACCAATTATTTATCAGTACCAAAATTATAGTGCATTTCTACCTATTATTTAGCGCTTTTAGCACTGGTTATTTACCACGCCGCACCTAGGGTTTACCCCTATATCCCCTGTTAGCACCATTTTTATTAACAGCTATCTTCCAGGGTCTTATAGGCCGTTACAGGGCTGGAATGCCATGCAATGGATTCTAAAGGTTCCTTGGTTAGGCTGTCTTTAATAAGCAATAATAGGACTGATTGCTCATGTTCCGGTAGGCTATAGCCAATTTCAGGGTTGGAAATAAATTCCGCAGCTTTTATAGCCCTGAATTGTACTATAAGTGCCTGTTTCCACAGGTCGTAATTGCTAGCCCCTACTAATTTGCAATTTTCGGGGAAGGAAAATACCCGTTTTGATAGTTCTTTACCTATCCCGTCACCTAGAATTAGGTTACCGGGTGGATTAGGTGGTGCGGTAGCGGTATTAGCGCTAAAAATCTGTGGGTTGGCCTCCAGATTACCGCTATTGGGGGTATTAATACCCGCAATACCACTAAAACTAGTGGGTTCACCATTTTTCAGCGTCAACAGAGATGTTAACTGTTGAATTGTGTGCTGAAGTTGATCCAATTGCGTAGTTAACGCTTTTAATTGCAGGTCTTGCGCCTGTAATTTAGCGGTTAGAACTTCATTCGGGCTGGATTCAGGGCCCCTATCCGGTGGAATTGGGCCTGGGAGGCCCGACATAGGGCTGTCTTCCATTGTAGGGTGGCCTGAATTATAGTTAAAAACTAACCTAGTCGCCTAAGGGTAAATACCCCAATCTAGGATTTTCTATAGCCGTTTGCCTTCTAACGGTTACAGGCCTATACTTGCCAAATATAGGGCTTATTGCTATTTTCAATGATCGAATCCACTGAAAATACAGGGTTGGAATCCCTAAATCCACAATTAATGGGTGCCCTGGTATTATTTGTACCGATCCAGGTGCACTAGCGATCGAAAGTTCAATTCGCTAGGTGGGTGCAGGGTAACCTGCAGGGTAATTTGCAGCGTTCGGTTAGTGGATCACTGGGCTATTAGCGGGCGAATACAGGGGTTTTGGCCCTGACTCGTTAGCGCAAACCCTAATTAACGCACTAAAAATTTGAACCAATCGCAATAGCGATGCACAACCCATAAAAACCACACCAAAAATTTTGGGATTTGCAATCGAGCGAGCGCTGCAGTGCCTGAAAATTGGGCCTGAGTCAAACGCTAATATAGCGACCCCTCACTGTAATTACAGGGGGGATAGGTGCTAACGTAGCACCTATAACCAACAATTTGCACAAAAACAGCAATATCTTCGTCAATATACGTGCTGCGGATATGCGACAATAACCAAATTAAAGCCTGAAAACAGGGCTTTCCAATAATGCAAAGTGCGCTTTAGTGCACTAGCTAGAACCTTTCCGGGCTCATAACCTGTTAATAAAAATGGTGCTAACAGGGGATATAGGGGTAAACCCTAGGTGCGGCGTGGTAAATAACCAGTGCTAAAAGCGCTAAATAATAGGTAGAAATGCACTATAATTTTGGTACTGATAAATAATTGGTTGGGGGAGATTTTGCTTTATTTCCCTTACATACTCTCCGACATCGAAGTGGGGGTCCGCACGCCAGAAAAGGTTCCGGTGCCGCGAATGAATTTCCGAAAAACTAATTTGTATGGGTTTTTGAAAAAACACCCTCATTTGCATACAAACCATCTCTGGGTTTGCATTTAAACGTTGACTTGGTGAAATTTTCAACCCGGTACAGGGTAGCTGACTCGCAGGTGCAGGGTGGGTATTAAACCCGGTACAGGGTAGCTAACCCCACTCGCTGACCTTTAAATTGCATTCCTGCATTAACAAAGTAACGGAATTCCACCATTCCCCACTCCACTTCGGCACTAAATAAAATTGGCTATATACAAATAAAAGTGGGCTTATTACATGCAAAATAATGCATATAATTAACAGGTTTTAATAAATGGTTTTTTAAGGGTGGTAATTTAACGATAAAATTTATTATAATAATTTATTATATTTTATTGGGGGTTAGTAAAGGTTATAAAAGCCCGTAAAATTTATATTTTGCGGATTTGTTTTTGGTATAAAGTTCGCAATTTTTAATGGTTTTTCGTATTTTTTATCGTATTTCTTGGAAATTGTAATATTATTTTAACCGTTTTTATATTTTGGAAATTTTTTAATATCCGTGGGTTTTATTTCCGTGGATCTTCCGTATTTTTTTAGCGTGGTTACCGTATTTATTATTATTAGGTTTCGGTATATTAGTAAAAGGTTTCCGTTTCCGTTTATAATAAAAATAACCCGTATTTTCTTTAATATTATATTTTTGTAATTTGGTTTTCGGTTAAACGCGTCGGTTTTGCCGTTTTTTGTTTTTTTTCGGTAAATGATTTTAAAATGGAATTTTGATAGGAATTTTAATTATTTAATTTACTGTTTATTTAATATTTTGTTAATAATAAGATGGATTAAATTTTTGTAGTCCGTATAAATTAACATTTCGTATTTAATTCCGGATAATTGTAATTTCTATTTTTTAAATATTTAAACAATGGTTATAAATTCTTTATTGTAAATTTGGTAATTAAATTTTGGTTTATATAATTTTTGTAAAAAAAAGCGCAAAAATGCAACCGTTTTTTTTCGTTTCGTTAATTAAATTATCCTCCGATTATATAATCCAATACGTCGGTTTCGATTTCGAAAAGTTTCGTTAGGTTTAGTATTTTGAAAATTGGTTTTTTGGTTATTGCGTTTCGTAATTGTTTAAAAATTTATTATATTTGTTCCGTCCATTGGAAGTCCAAATTCTTTTAATTATATTGGTTAATGGGGTGGTAATTGCGCCGTATTTTTTAATAAACCTTTTATAAAAATTTACGAATTCGAAAAATGCCCGAACGTTTTTTACGTTTTACGGTTAAAATTATTTTTTTATTATTCGGATTTTTAATTTTTCTATTTTAATTTTTCCAGGTGCAATAATATATTTTAAAAAATTAATTTATTTGTTATAAAAAAAATATTTTTTTGGTTTAATCAAAAGTTTAACGTTTTGTAATTTTTGTAAAATTATATAAACGTATTATTTATATTTTTCCAACGTTTTGGAAAAAATAAGAATATTATCCAGGTAAATAACGACGAAAATATTTAAATATTTTTTAAAAACGTGGTTAATTATAATTTGGAAGGTTATTGGGGCGTTAATAAGGCCGAAAAACATTATTAAATATTTGTAATATTTTCGTCGGGTGCGAAACGTTATTTTCCATTTTTCGCCTTTTTTTATACGAATTAAATTATTGTTACGACCAGGATTGGTACCGACACGATTGGGCAAGAACGAGAAAGATGTCGGGAACCCAAGCCAGGACAACCAAGGAGCACGAGGTCACGTGGTGATAAGATAAGAAACCCTAACCCGATCACCAGGGCCGGAGTGATCACGATCATCGCCAAGGAAGTGATCAACCCAACTGTAATTACCCCAGGGTGATTATAATCATTTATACGGGAGTGATCACACCTGGGACATAGTTTATATAAGGCACGCTTATTACCATGTAGATAGATTCGATTGTAGGATTGCTTAGCAGCAATTAAACTCTAGTTAACCTTAATATTTACTTGAAAACGATCATAACTTCACCCCCAGTTATTGAGAACCCCAGTTACCCAGTTAGACGCTCAGTTGTTTCAACCCACTGTATTTTACCATAAGAACAGGTTACCCCGATACCTTGATCGTAACATTTTAATTGCTCCTGTTCAATATTTTGCTTTAAAGCATACCGAGCAATATCCGACAACATGTCTTCCCAAACGTCCAAAAACAACACCCCCAGCACCCCGGCTACGAGCAGCAAGGCGGCCCAGAAAGCCCCTGTTCGGCCCAAGGACGATAGCGATAGCGAGGACGAGGAAGACCAGCTCCGCAGGCAGGTTGCTAGGACCAACCAGGAGCTCCACGAACAGACGCTCCGCGCAACCCAACTTTAAGAGGAACTCCAGGCTTTCCGAGCCAGTGCTAACGTTACCTCAACCCCTTTTGATGGGCGCGAGAGACTTAAGCTTAACCCCCCAGCCACGTTCGATGGCATACCTAGACAACTTAAAGGGTACCTTGTACAGGTACGCACCTACCAAGCATTTCATTTGGAAATTTTCCGCAATGAAACAGAAAAGGTGGTACACGCGGCCACCTTCCTCCGAGGACGAGCCTTGTCTTGGTTCGAACCTCTGTTGCAGGAATGGCTTAATGTACCCCCCGAAGAACGACGCCAAGAAGTTACCGACATTTTTTCAACCTTCGCAGGGTATGAACGCACCCTCCGTTCCTTGTTCCAGGAACCCGATGAGAAACGACAGACCGAACGAGACTTGGCCAACTTACGACAAACCAAGTTAGCCTCCGCTTATATAGCCGAATTTAAAAGGCTAGCAACAAGGCTGGATATGACCGAAGAAACCAAGATCCTCCAGTTCTACCAAGGACTGAAGTTAGAAATAAAAGACGAAATATCCAAGCTCGACCGACCCGAGGATTTCCTCGAGTACGTCGAACTTGCCATCAAATTTGACAACCGGATTTACGAACGCCGACAGGAAAAATAAGGCGGACAGCGAATGTTCGTCACCTCGACTCGATAAGCCAACACGGGACGCAAGTACCAACACCCTTAACCCATATACCACAGAAACAATGGTGGATGGCAGCAGCCCCGTTATATGGCGCCCCAGACCTACAATACAACTTATGGTACCCACAGTGGACCCATGGACCTTAATGCCACACAATATAAGAAGCCCCGTAAAGACCCCAAGAGCGGCAAATGTTTTAAATGCGACAAGACAGGGCACATCGCCAGAAACTGCCCGAAAAACCAGGAAAATATCCCTGATTTTAGGGGCAAGACCGAAAAACCACGAGGATTTAATGTCACCAATTACCGGCAACTACGGCCTGACCAACACAGCACGATAAACTGGACCACCTGCTATAATAACAATTGTATAACTCACAACAGCTCCAAGATCGACGCAGGCCGGTACCCACAGAAACCCCGAGGCATTCGAACCCTAGCAGTAGGGAACCGAGTACCCATGGGGACAAGGCAACCAGTGAACTTACACCGACGGGAGACCCAATTACCCGAATTTACGGACTCGGACGCCTTAGGAAAATCAGATGAGGAACCTTTGGGACAAACCCATTACATTAGGACAACCAATCAGTCTTTAACACAAAAATTAAGCGAGGATTTAGAGGAAGAATCCAGCGAGGAAGAGACCATACCCTCGAACCAGTACAACGCAACAAAGGAAAACAACCCCTATATATACGAAAAAAAGCACATCGACTTATACCGAGACGACCAATTAGTACAGTTTCCCGGGTTACTATTGCAAACGCAAATCCGACATTTTACGGGACCAGTCAATGCAACTTTTGGAGACCACCCGACCTTGGACACCAAATACCCTCAACACGCAGAAATCTTTTGGGCAGAATGTTTCCGAGACAACTGTGGACTCCACTTAAACAGGAAAATAATCCACAACTTTCTCCCACGACGACGCAAAGCAACAGGCATTCACGAAATATACACCACAACCGACCTACCAAATTGGGAAATTAAAATAAGACTTAACACTAAGCCAGCCGCAATTTTCACGCCTAACGACAACTACCCCATGGCGTATTGCAACCAGAAACAGTTCCCATAGTACGAATGCACCCGAAGCGTATGCAAAGTATATATGCTAGCCAAAGCCCAGGCCTGGCACGAACAGAAATCACGGCAACCAGGACCTGCACCAATAATTAGAATTGTATGGAACCCCAACGTATAAAACAACGAAGAAACCACAAACGCACGCAAGACACCCGTACCAGCAAAACACCCACTTAACCTAATCGAAACGAGAAATAGCCGCACACCCAGGGACAAAAAAAACAAGGACCCACGACGCGAGTCCAGCAAATCAAAAAATTAGGACAGCCAGACGGCACAGGGCACCGAACGGCGATAATAGAAACGGAACAAAAAACCCTAAACGCTACACAAAACACCATAGCAGCACATGAACATATATTTCTCGACATACGACTCGATAGCAGACCTATACAAGCACTCCTCGACAGTGGAGCACAAGGCAATTACATCTCACCAAGGGTCGTAGCGAAACGACGGATATTTTGGCAGCAAAAAAAGGAACCATACCAGTTGCAGACCGTGGAAGGAAAGGCAGTTTTATACGGGAACGGCACCATCGAAACAGAGACCGTACACCTCTGGATGGAAAGCTATGGACGAAAGGAACAAATCACCTTAAACATTACGGAAATAGGGGACAAAAACGTAATATTAGGAATCCCCTGGCTCAGAAGGAGCAACCCCCGGATAAATTGGACAACCGGCCAAGTCCAATGGGAAGAGCCGTTAGCCTTTAAAAGAAAATCCGAAAAACGGACTTCACGCAACGAGCGTAGGGCACAGGAGCGAAATTAACAAAAAATTATAACGTTATTGAGGAAAAACGAGCCACGCCTGGAGCCAATATCGGAAGGATCGCGACTATCCATAAGCGAAGAACGATCGAACCTTACCACATTAATCGACAACATCCCGGCCGAATACCGAATATATGGACGACTATTTAGCCCCGAATTCGAAACAGGATTACCCGAGCATAATCCGTTCGACCACGAAATACCATTGAAAAAAGGAACACAGCCCAAATTCCACAAAATATACGGCTTAAACCCAACATAAATGGAGGTATTAAATAAGTACCTCGCAGAAAACCTCAAAAAAGGTTATATTAAACCATTAATATTACCAGCAGGATACCCAATCCTCTTTGTACCAAAAAAGAACGGAAAATTACAACTATGCGTGGACTACAAACAATTAAACGACATTACCATAAAAAATTGCTACCCACTCCCACTAATAGGAGAACTCCGAAACATATTCTATTAAACACAGTGGTTTACAACGTTAAACCTTAAAGGAGCATACAACTTAATCCGCATAAAGGAAGGCGAAAAATGGAAAACAGCGTTCCGTACCCGACGAGGACATTACGAGTACCTAGTAATGCCCTTCGGCCTTACCAACGCCCCAGCAACCTTCCAAACCATAATCAACCACGTTTTTAGGAAATGCCTAAACATTTTCGTCGTTGTCTACCTGGACGATATCCTTGTCTTTTCCAAGACGTTGGAAGAATATAAGCAATACGTTCACACCGTCCTAAAAAAGCTACAAAACGCTAAACTCTTAGTTGAGCCCGAGAAATGTTTTTTTTACAGCAAACAAATTAATTTCCTAAAATATATTATCGCTCCTGGAGAAATTAGGATGGAGAAATCGAAAATCCAAGCAGTAAAGGAATGGCCTCAACCACAAAACGTAAAAGACGTTCGGGCATTTCTCGGATTCGTGAATTTTTACAAAAGGTTTATTAAGGGATACGGCGCGATTGCCACCCCATTGACCAATATAACCAAAAAGGACCTAAAATTCCAATGGACGGAACAAACACAACAGGCCTTTGAACAGCTACGAAACGCAGTAGCCAGAGAACCAATCCTCAAAATACCAGACCCAACGAAACCTTTCGAAGTCGAGACCGACGCATCGGATTATGCGATCGGAGGACAACTCAGTCAGCGAGACGAAGAAGGACGGTTGCATCCTTGCGCCTTCTTTTCACAAAAACTACATGGACCAGAATTCAATTACCAGATTTACGACAAAGAGTTTATGGCCATTATTCGAGCATTTGAAAAATGGAAACCACAGTTATCCGGAATTAAATACGAGGTGTTAGTTTACACGGACCACAAAAACCTGACCCATTTCACCATTAGCAAAATGTTAAATAAACGACAAATTAAATGGTCAAAATTCCTGTTAAAATTCCATTTCAGGATCATTTACCGAAAAGGAACAGAAAACGGCAGGGCCGACGCCCTCAGCCGAAGACCAGATTACGAGAACACAATACCAAAGGAAACACGGGTTATTTTCACAACAGACGAAAACGGAAACCTCCTACCAGCACATCGAAACTTTATAATAACAAATACAGTAACCACACCAGAAGAAATACGGAGGATCCACGAAAGCAAAACACACGGACACCAAGGAATTTTTAAAATATGGAAACGGCTAAAACAACACCACAATTTCCAAGGAATACGACAAGAAGTACGAAAAGCTATTAAGAATTGCGAACTCTGTGCCAAAAGCAAGTCCGCAAGATACAAACCTTACGGGTTATTGCAACCCTTACCAACCCCCGGCAAGGCCTGGCAAACTATTATAATGGACTTTATCGTCAAATTACCACCTTTAGAAAAACTACTTACGAGAACCAAATACGACAGCATATTGGTTATAGTGGACAAGCTCACCAAATACGCCTACTTCCTACTATATAAAGAAAGCAGCAACGCCGAAAAAATCGCCTATATATTCCTACGAGTGATTGTTAGCAATTACGGACTTCCAGAAAACATTATCACGGACAGAGACAAGCTTTTCACATCAAGATTCTGGAAATCTCTGATGGAACAGCTAGGAACAAACCACAAGCTATTAACAGCGTTCCATCCCCAGACAGACGGACAAACAGAACGAGCCAATCAGATACTGGAACAGTACCTGAGATGCTATGTAAATCACAAGCAAGACGATTGGGTACGGCTATTACCCACAGCACAATTCGCCTATAACAGCTCAGAGAACGAGAGTACCAAAACAACCCCGTTCTATACCAACTACGGATTTAACCCTACGGCTTAACTTATGGAGAACCAAGAACCACGACTACGGCACCGCGAGCCGAGAAACAAACAAGCGAGCTACGACAATTACACCAAAAATTCCAGCAGGAATTAGAGTTCGTACGAGAAAGAATGATGAAATACGCCAATTAGCATCGGATAAAGGGACCATCCTTTAAGGAGGGAGATAACGTTTACCTTATTCGACGCAATATTAAAACACAACGACCAAACAGCAAACTTAATTTCAAGAAGCTTGGACCTTTTAAAATTAATAAGAAAATCAGCGACACCAACTACAGACTGTTATTACCAAATACCATGAAAATTCACCCCACATTTCACGTATTATTACTGGAGCCGGCACCACACGGCACCAGCACACAAAAAATAATCGAGATCGACGCAGAACAAACCTACGACGTTGAACGAATATTCGACCACAGACGAAACCACGGCAAAACAGAGTACCTTGTTAAATGGGAAAACTACGGACACGAAGAAAACATTTGGGAACCCCTCAGCCACCTCCAGAATTGCCAGGAACCACTCCGTCAATACTACCAGGAGTTGGATCTGCGAGCAAGTCAGCCAAAGAAAAGAGGACGACCTAAGAAAACACCACCTACCATTTCCAGGGGCTAAATCTGCGAAAACCCAGTTTTGCGGATCAGCACCCAACACCGAGGACCAGTCGACAACATCGACGTGACCCAGGGAGCGCAGTTCAGGAACCAGACCTGATTTAGAAGGACCATCGAAGGGCAGCTCGTCGACCCCCAAACGATCCCTTTCCACAGCATCCTTTACCGACAACTCAGCATCCAAACGGACAGCTTCAGCCTCGCTGCGAGATTGAAAAAGGCGTTTCTGTTTGCGTAAACGCAGTAACCGATTGAATTTCTCAGACGACTCTCGCTGCAAACGCGCAATTTCCTGCTGCACACGGAAAATGTCGTCTTCGACCTCAGACTTCTGCAGCTCCAACTTTTTCTTTTTTTGATTTAATCGACCCACTGGGGACCAGGTCAGATTGCGAAACAAACCATACGCGAAAGGAAGACCACCTACAATTGGTTATAGGGACGGAAGTAACGTCACATTTCCGACCACGACGAACATACTCACTACATCGAGAATTCGATGAGATCATGCGACACGAGTGGCCGCGGGCCTTACAGGAGGAACACGGCATAACTTCGAAACCCTCAAGAACAATGGTTTCGGCCAGACGTTCACGGCGAACGGCGGACGCGGAAATTGGACGAACAACCTGCGACCGTTTTTCAAATCGAGACGATATCGCGGTTAGCGAAGAAAAACGAAAAAAGCTTTGGGAAGAATACCAGGAGGGCGACCTACTTATACGGCCACGGGACTTGGCCTTGGGAGGGGAGACCTGATGTTACGACCAGGATTGGTACCGACACGATTGGGCAAGAACGAGAAAGATGTCGGGAACCCAAGCCAGGACAACCAAGGAGCACGAGGTCACGTGGTGATAAGATAAGAAACCCTAACCCGATCACCAGGGCCGGAGTGATCACGATCATCGCCAAGGAAGTGATCAACCCAACTGTGATCACCCCAGGGTGATTATGATTATTTACACGGGAGTGATCACACCTGGGACATAGTCTATATAAGGCACGCTTATTACCATGTAGATAGATTCGATTCTAGGATTGCTTAGCAGCAATCAAACTCTAGTTAACCTCAATACTTACTTGAGAACGATCATAACTTCACCCCCAGTTATTGAGAACCCCAGTTACCCAGTCAGACGCTCAGTTGCTTCAACCCACTGTACTTTACCATAAGAACAGGTTACCCCGATACCTTGATCGTAACAATTATATGTTTTTTTAAAATTTAATATTGTAAACCATTATATTTAATAAAATATATTTCGGAATTTTTTTATTAGTGGGAATGGGTAGCAATTTTTTATAATAATATCGTTTAATTGTTTGTAATCCACGTATAATTGTAATTTCCCGTTTTTTTAATACGAGAAGGATTGGATATTTTGCTAATAATATTAATGGTTTAATATAATTTTTTTTGAAATTTTTTGCGAAATATTCGTCCAATTGTCACGGGCAGGCAGGGCGGACAGGTAGGTGCGGGCGATCAGGTAACAGGACAGAGTATATTGGCTATCTAGTCTTCCAGGTACAGGGTAGCAGGTGGTTGTTGACGAAGACGTAGCTCGAGGAGCTACATATCGGAGACTGCAGAGATTTCGCGTAGATATACGCGCGCGAGGCGCTCGGCCCTCGCGCCTTCACGTGACAGGGGTCATGACTAAGCGACAGCCCAGTGGCTGTCCTTCAGGTCTGTGACAGGGTCGGTCGAATTTGGATATTTTGTTTTTTATTTTTAATTTTAATTTTTGGTAAAATTAGAGGATTTTGGTTTTTTCGGTTATATCCAATTTTGTTATTAATTTTTTAAATTCGGTTATATAAACGGAGGTTAATTTGGTTTATCGTAAATTGGCCAAATTTCGTTCGGTTTATCGTTTTTTATCCGGTTTTTGGAATAAAAAATGGAAAGTGCGTTTATATTTTGCGAAAATTGAAAAAATGTCGGTAATTTCTTAACGTCGTTTTTCGGGGGGTATATTAAATTATTTTTGCAACAAAAATTCGAACCAAAACAAGGTTCGTTTTCGGAAAAAAATGGCCGCGTATATTATTTTTTTTATTTTATTGCGGAAAGTTTTCAAATAAAATATTTGGTAGGTGCGTATTTGTACGAAATATTTTTTAAATTATCCAAATATATTATCGAATATAATTGGGGGGTTAAATTTAAATTTTTCGCGTTTATTAAAAAAAAATTAAAATAATGTTAATATCGGTTTGAAAAATTTGGATTTTTTTTTAAAATTGGGTTGCGCGGAATATTTGTTCGTGGAATTCCTGGTTGGTTTAAATAACCTGTCGGCGGAATTGGTTTTTTTTTTTTATTTTTTTTATTATTATCGTTTTTGGGCCGAATAGGGGTTTTTTGGGCCGTTTTGTTATTTGTAACCGGGGTATTGGGGGTATTATTTTTGGACGTTTGGAAAAATATATTGTCGGTAATATTGCTCGGTATATTTTAAAGCAAAATATTAAATAGGAGCAATTAAAATATTACAATTAAAATATCGGGTAATTTGTTTTTATAATAAAATATAGTGGATTAAAATAATTAAACGTTTAATTGGGTAATTGTAAATTTTTAATAATTGGGGTAAAATTATAATCGATTTTTGGGTAAATAATAAATTAATTGCTGTTAAACAATTTTAGGTTAAATTTTATTTATATAATAATAAACGTGTTTTATATAATTAATGTTCCAAATATAATTTTTTTTAATTTTTAATAGATCGCAGAAATTATTTTCCTTTAATTTGTCGTAATTTTTTCGAAATCGCTAAAATTATTGTTTTGGCAATTACGTGGTATTACGTGATTTGGTTCCTTATGTAATCCTGTTTTTTGCCGGTCGGTGCTTTCGTGCCGTTAGGAGGGGTATAACCCCCACCTGGCCTTCCTGGTACCGGCCCAACTGTCTGGTCGTAATATAATATTATACGAAATTAACTGTGTCTTTTTCAATATGAGTTGCTAGTTTAGTAAAGCTAGCCGAGGGACCACTATTTCTTTTTTTCATAGCCTTGATTTGTTTTGGAGCTAAATTGTATAATTAACTAACTATTACCTTACACAAGGTCTGCTTTTCTGCATTATTAGCTGGGAAAGGGAGTATAAGAGTGTTTTCCATCGCGTAGAAATGTATTATGTATATCAGCATGACCTTACCTATCGGACTTTGTAGTAAAGACTTGATAAACAAAAAGATGGTCACATGCATGGGTTTTAGTACGACGCGGCGCCTCTTGATGCTCCACGGGCGTCAAGACCCATTTTATGCACCAAGTTAGTTACGATGGGAGTTGTTTATCGAAGGTGGGGTGTGCATCGACAGCTGTGTTCCGCGCTATTGCAACGACGTGAATCCATCGGGGAACGGATGCATTGCCCAATTCGGAAGGTCTCTAATCGTCCACCAACACACGCCCTCGGGGAAAGGCATTTGATTCGTTCAACCGAAATAAATAACTTTGCAAACTTTTTCTCATTACGGGGGCCCTAATTTCTCAGCGGCCCCCTTTGGCTGCTAACAACTCGTCGTAGTTAAGTTAGACTTTTTTCCTGTCCGGCTTGTTCTTTCTTTCACGTAGCTGCCAAGTCGTCGGTTTGGCTCCCACACGACACACGGTGTTCGGTACCCCGCTGTAAGAATGAAGTCTTTCTCCATGGTCTTGGCGCTTGCCGCCCGTCTCACGTCGGCCGTGCTGTATCCCGAAACGTCCGTCAACAACCATACCTGCGCCATTCAGGATTCCAAATCCGTGCTGTCGTGCTCTGCCAAGGCTGTACCAAGCGTGTCGGACTCTTGCTGCGTTGAGACGTTAGTTTTTTTTTTTTTTTTTTTTTTCTTTTTTTTTTTCCTACCTAGCTGCGCCAATCTTGTACCTCATCAACCAATTAACACGTCAACCTTTTCCAGCTTCGGCGGTCTGCTCCTTTTCACCCAATTTTGGAACACGCACACCGGCCTCGAAGATCAGGGGCAGCTGCTCCCCGAGTCCACCTGGACGCTGCATGGACTTTGGCCGGATTTCTGCAACGGGTCATATAGTAAGACGTTTCGCCTGCGTATTTTCAATTGGCATCGTCTAATCCCATCGCTCCACAGCCCAGTACTGCGACCTAACCCGCCAATACGACCGCTTCCCCTCGCCCAATGTCACCAACTGGCCTGCCCCCAACACGCAGGTGCCCGCCTACAGTGGCCCCAGCATCGCCGACTTCGTCAAGGAGTTTGGCCGGGATGATCTCCTCGAGTACATGAACACGTACTGGGTCGCGCAGGGACAGCCCAGCTACGAGTTCTGGGAGCACGAGTTTGCCAAGTAAGTCCAGGGTCTTTTTTTAATCCTAAAGAAGATGTTGTGCTAATTGACTTTTGATAGGCATGTAAGTTGGTCCTCCAGATTGATTGGTCGACTTTTGACTGATTAGTGAATAATTAACGCGCCATGTGCTAGGCAACTTGTTTCTCCACCTTTGACGGCAAGTAATCTGTTATGCCATTTGCCCTTTTTTTCTTCTTTTTTTTTTCTTTTACTTTTTCACCGTGCTAACAAGCTTCTAGTCCCTTGCTATGGACCAAAGTACCAGAAGAACCAGGAAGTTGTCGACTTCTTCGACACTGGTACGTGAGCTAACTAAAGCCATCTCTGCATTACCAAGGCACTAACTTTCTCTACCTCCCAAGCCATCATGTACTATCGCCAAACCCCAACCTGGCAATGGTTGAACTCGGCCGGAATCGTGCCTTCCAACACAACGGCCTATTCGCTCCACTCCATCCAGACTGCCTTGTCCAGCAGCTACGGTGCTCTGCCATATCTCGGCTGTAAGTTTCTGCTGTTTTCTCTTCTTACCCCATGGTTTGCAATCTCTGACCAGTAGCTCCAGGCTCGGGACCACGCTACAATGAGACTGCCGCTGGTGCAGGGAGCCTCGACAATGGCCGCACTGCCCTGTCAGAGGCATGGTACTATGCTCATGTCTACGGCCGACCCCAAGATGGCAACACGGTCCCTTTGAATGCCAGCGGATCTGTCACCAGCTGCGCCACTACACCCGGTGCGGTTTGGTACTATGAGCCTTCTCCCAAAGCAGTAAGGAAGGCTGCTGCCTGAGGGCAGTGATATTTACCTAATTTGACTTGTTGAAGCCGCAAGCAGCTCTTCCTGCGGCCCGGCACAAAAGCAGGCCATCTTTTTTTTTGTTTTGCCTCGAGTCTTGGTGAATCAAATTTCACCTATGCCTGTTAACAACAACTCGGGATAAAAAGAGGCCGATAAAGGCTGCATACAGGAACAGGAACTTTGCATGGATAAATGCGTCGCCCTAAAAAGGTAGAATTCAAGCTTTACATGTTGATCGACCGACTAGACCGTGTAAATCGATAGCGGACAGTCCCCTGAAACCATCATGTCCCTTTTTGTTTTGTACTTTACTTAGAAAACCGAGCGTTGCTCATACAAACCCCAAAACTTGACGGATTCGTCGCTACTTACAGCGTGTTTCTGAAAATCAACGGCAATACAACGGGGTCTCAAATCGCCTCGGACAAGCTTTTTTCAGCTGAGAATGCCCCGGTAAAAGACAACCTGACATACAAAATGTGACAAATCAAACACAAAAATGCTCTACTCCGCAACAAAATAGCAACCGCCTTGAGCTTCAGAAGCAGGTCTACTCCACCGGAAGCAGGTCAGTCTCACCTGGTAGTGTAGCCTGCCTGAGCGCTTCTAGCAAGCCCCTTTCGAATCCTGGGATCTCGTCCATTAGCTCCTCCAGGCTTTCCCAAAAGATATGGATCTTACGCTTTTTGATCACTAGCCGCAGCAGCGGATTCTTGAGGGCCTCCAACTGCTTGTTCTCAAATACGCACTGGACAACGTCGCCAAAACGATCCCACCGCCACATGATATCTTTCTCGGCGGCGTTGATAGACTCTTGGTACTGTTCTCGACAAAGTGCCTGCAGCTTGGGGATCTGAAACTGATCTGCCAAGATGTAGACTCGGAGCGCAAATAACATCGTCTGGCAAGTGGCGCGCGGGTTGGGGAGGTGGGATTCCGGGATAATATGGGAAGCCTGACAAGGTTGTTTTGGCGTTTCTGTTTGTGATTTGATGACATCAGTTCAGTTGTTGCAGGCGAATAGTGTAGTCGGCGTTCAGGGTTAAGCAGTCATTTGATTTTGGGCGAAATACAGCCCAAAAGAATTCAAAACATATGACTGCCAAGCTAAAATACCGCTTACCAGACTTGTTTGTTTGTTGCTGTGACGGAAGATACGAATTATCTGATCTTTGGATCCCAGAAGACTGGAAAAGCCCAGAAGATGTGATAGGCTGATGAGGTATAGCTATATCCATTTTCGTGTCTGCAGGAGCTGCTGCTCCAAACAATGACTTTCCAGCGACTGCCGCACCGCTTTGAAAAGAGCCAGCCACTTTGCTGACTTTTACGTTCGAAAGGGGAATCGTGGGTGCGTCCAAGAACGGATTGGTGATGGCCAAGGTGGTAAGACCGAGCTGAGCTCCATGCGGTTGAGCAGGCAGTGGTGGTCCGTCTGCAGACGGAGAGTCAGGTGACACATTGGAGATATCTGTAATCTGCTGCGGTTGATCGTTGACGTGTGCTGGCGATGATACATGAGGCCGTTTGTTAGGAAGGCCACCCACAGCGGTGCATCCAACATCAGCAGTTTCGCGTCGCTTTTGAGGTATCGAAGCTTTCGGACCTCGCCAGCCACGGCTGTAGTCGGCGAGTCTAAGCTCTTCGGGGGAAAAGTACTTGTACTCTTCTTGCGCCGAAATGTGCTGGTACGCGTCCACAGGGCGAATTGTTGCAGATTTCTCAACATTTTGCACCAATGTCTGCCTGAACGGCGAGGGCGTTCCCATCAACGATAGATAATTGTGTTTTCTGGGAAACCGCGAGAGTGTCGGCAGTTTGAGTTTGCCCGTGTACAAGTAGTCCACCAGGACCTTGAAGGGCGCTGGTTCGACATCAGGGAGCCCAATCACGCCCGTCTCTGCTTCCTGTCGCTTGCAGAATTTATCTTGTTAGTACAGGTAGGTAGGTGCTGTAGAGATCATTGGAGGGATATTGGGAGATCGTTTACGACTTGCCTTGGAAGAATCGGAGCAGTACAGGTCAAAGTAGATGCTTTGGCCGCAGACAACAGCTCTGTGCAGGTTGAATTCATCCATGTCCTTGCCGACTTTGACCACGAGGTCGGTGTACTTATTTTTCTCGCGCATTACGCTCATGAGCGCAGAAAGATGGTCTGTCGCCATCTTTGTGCCCGTAACAACGATTTTTTTGGTATGGATTATGGGAGACGTGGGTCAATGAGTAGATGCCGATGGCTTCGTCGAGCAAGGGAATGATTATTTTGGACCACAAATTACGGATCGAGTGGAAGGAAGTCATGAAGATTATTGAGATGGTCCATCCGGGGGCTCTTCCCATTGGAGAAGTACTCACTGCTGGAGTGACGAAAAAGTGAGAAGAAGCTCAATTGGGTGTGGGGAAAAAAAGAGAGAGAGAGAGAGAAAAAAAAAAGAAAAACCGCACAACAGACGGGGTTGGCACTTGCCGTATTAGGATACATGGGTGCTGGTGAATCTTTAAAACTCTACGCTTGCTGATTGACGTGAGATGGGATTTACAGCCAGCTGCTATCCAAAGGTTTGGTGACAGTTGCCAACAGATCCTTTTATTTGTTTTTATTACATCTTGCAAGCAGTTCTCTATAGATGTGCGCCAAAATCTTGAGCCGTTGGCTCTCAGTTCGTCCCCTCCTACAATAGCTGCGCAGAGCGTGAAGGGGAGAAGCAGCAGCAGATCATGGCCCGCACTTGGACTACCATGTCCGGCCATCATCGCCTCTAGTATCCGGCCCAGGCGGTAGGTTTGGATCCTGGATTATTCCGCCGGAGACACAGCTCATGAAGGCAAAGCTGAAAGAGGTTAGAGGTAGATGAAGGAGCAGAATCCGAGGCCTGGATTCTGAATATGAACCCAATGATTGGCTAACTGCGACCCAGTTGATGTAGCAACCATGCTTGTCGTCCCATACATCACGGCCTTTGAGGAATTTTCCCAAGACGCAATCATGAACACATTAATACTGCTATATATATATATATATATATATATATGGATGCCCCGGGTGATGATTGAGGCCCGTCATATAGACTGACTTCCCAACACTGCCTCTGTGCTTTCACCTCCGCCAACCTCTGAACAGCTCGCCCTTCAGTCCTCACTCTTTTAGACCTTCTTCTCATCAGCCACGCCATTCTGGGACTTGACGTCCTCAAACTCGGCGACCTTGGGCTCGCCCTCGGACGACTCGGTGTTCTTGAGTGTCTGGTCGGCAGTGACGATGCCAACATGAGCTTCCTCCCCGTCAAATAACCAAGCAATGTTCTCGAGCGTGCGACCACGCGTCTCAGGGTAGGTGAACCACACGTCGACAATCATCATGACAAGGATTGCGAGGAACACAAAGTAGTATTTCCAGCCTATGGCGTCAAGTGCGAGGGGGCTGTGGGGTGATGAGAATATTGAGTCAGATATTATTATTATTATTATTATTTTTTGAGCTCATGATGGGAGCGGCCGTGATCAGCTTACTTGACAAAGGTGTTGAAAAAGATAGCTCCCAGGGTCACTGAGGAGCAAACAGCAAGACCCCTGGCCCGAAGCTGGTAGGGCCAGATCTCGACGGTGTACGAGATAACAAGCGGCGTCAATGCGACGTCGTAGCCGAGGAAGTAGCTACATGTTGGAAGTCACGAAATCAGTATGTTATTTCGACGGGGCGGTGAAGAGCACACGTAATGGAAAGGGTTTGCTGAGGGGGGTTGAACTGACATGAACAGGAACGGAACGACTGCCAGACCGGTCGGTCCATGGCCCGTCTCGGCGAAAGATCCCGACAATCCAGTGATGATAACGTAAGACACAAGCATTATGGATCCCTGCCCCCAGGTGAAGAAGCATGTTAGCAAGTCATCGTAGCAGGCAAGCATGACTGACGTTGGGTGGGCGAGTGAGTTACTTACCGAGAGCATAAACAGGAACTTTCTGCCAAGCCTGTCCACCGACAAGGCGGCCAAAGTGGCAAAGATCAGGTTCCAGATCTGAAGACAGGCCGAGATGAGGGTCTGCTCCGTGACTCCAGTGATGCCGACGTTCTGCAACACAAGGGCCAGGTAGTAGCTGATGACGCCGTTGCCGACCCACTGTGCGTAGAAGCCGAGGGTGATGGTGATCCACAGCCGGTGCCTGTTGCCCTTGGTCGCCCACAGGTCGGACCAGGATGTGCTCTCCTTGGCGGACTGCTCGGCCCGGATGGTCTCCTCGATCTCGGACATCTCAAAGGCGATGAGCGGGTGGTCAATGTCCCCTCCGACGTGCGTCCTGGCCAGGTTGGCACGCGCCTCGTCGGCGCGCCCAACGCTGACGAGCCAACGGGGGCTCTCGTCGATAAAGTAGAGCGCGGGTGCAATGAGAACCGGGAGAAGAGCCATCAGTCCCGACGGGATGCGCCAGCTCGCATCGCCTTCCATGTTGCGGGTGCCAAAGGTGGCCCAGGCGGCGATGACGGCGCCCACATACCAGCCGCAGTTGTAGCAACTCGAAGCGATGCCACGGTGCGTCGGGAATGCGTTCTCGGCGATCAGAAGAGGGGCTCCGATGGAGAGGCCCTGGGATATGCCCATGATGAAGCGCGCGATGATGAAGCTCTTGTCGTCCTGGGCTGCGGTCTGCACGGCGGTTCCGACGCAGGCAGCGATGATGCTGAGCCAAAGCCCAATCTTGCGGCCCCAGCGGTTACAGACCATGGCTGCCAAGGGGAAAGCAACGACGGCGCCGAGGGAGTAGATGGCGTTGATGAAGCCGAGCCAGGCGCCCTGGGCTGTCGTTGTGGTTGCGTTTGAAGTCAGCATTGGTCTTTTTAGTGAGTGTCGTGTCACAGTCTCACAGAAGGGGGAGGGGTTAGTTTTCTCACGTACGGTTGTGCATAAACGCACGCCATTGTGGCAGCGCCAGGTAACCATTCATGATGGAGCCATCGAACCCGTTGGAACTCGTAAAGAACATGAGGAAGAAGATGCAGCCGTTGAGCTTGAGCAAATGCGGCTTCTTCCACCATGGGACGCCATCATCTGGCAGGACCCTGGCCAGCTCGTGGCCGACCGACTTTTCGTTGGCCGAAGACATGTTTGCTTCAAGTCTCAAAGGGGGGAAAGAAAGCAAAGCCCAAGGTCAAGTGAGAACCGTACAGACAACAGACAGGAGGCTCTTGTTTGTCGACCAACCCCACAGACCGGAAAGCCACGAGGGAATTGTAGCAGCAGCAGATCATGTATGTATATCCAGAGTTACGGGTGCGTGCAAGCAGCAGCTTTTTAAAGACCAGAACCCCCCCCCCCCCCCCCTAAATCCCCTGTCCACAGCCACACCCATCATCGCGGTCGTCTTGAAAATCCTTCCACGGCAAAACGGCGGCAACTTCACCTGGGCCAAACCCGATCAACAACCATCGCATCCCGTTCTTCTCCGTTTGAACTGGGTCGGATGGATCCTCTGTTCAGCTCCCATGAGGACATCCTGCAGTTAATAGGCTACCAAGCCCCATGAGGGACCGAAGTAGAGCCGGTATGAGCTCCTCATCCCCCAAACAGCCAGCAAGCACCCCCATGGGGGGGACGGGCCTCTTTGGTGGATTTGTCTCGCTTGGCGTATAGGGAATGAGACCTACACCGATTCATGCCTGGTTGTGAGGGGAAATGTTGGAGATGACCGTCTGGGGTAGAATATTCCTGGAGCAAAGGTCGACCACAACGAGAGGAGCCTGGTCGGTGGCCGTGGCCAATTACAACACAACCTCATCCGTGTCGGGAAATTGACTCGTGCGGGGTCCCACATGTTGGCCAGGGCTGGCGTCCAGTTTCTCCGCTGCCCAGATCTTGGCGTCTGGCTGCTTGGATTTTTCTTTCGGCATTGTCAAAACGTCTTTGCGGAGGTGGTTGCAACGGGGAGTTGTGCCATAATTTAATGACTGTAAGCTTGGCGCTGTCGCTGTCTCTGTCTTCACGGTCGGAAAGTCCCCCGGGTTCATTCCCCGACCAAAGGAGCTCGACCATTCACTTCAACAATTTCAGCTCACGTGATACCCCGGATGTTAACCACCCCTGTGGCCTTTTTTTTTTTTTTTCTTTTTTCAAGATATCGTCACACGACATATATTGCAAAGGATCACTGACAAGTCTTATTTTCTTTTTTTCGTCGCTGGACCAAGAACGGGGCCAGCATGATATGGGGCAGTTAAACACCTGGCGCCGGGGCGCACGCATATCAGGGTTTTCAGGGGCTTACACCCATCTAGAGCAATAGTCGGCTGGCTGATCAAGACAAGTATGTGGGGGAGTACGAGGTCGGAAAAGGATCCGAGAATAGTGATGCGTTTATTGAGGGTCGTGCTTTGTGTACAAGCTTGGGTGAGTGCAACTCAAGGACATTCAAGAAGCACATGCTACTCAAATATAGTAACCGATCCAGATCCATCACTAACGCCCTTCACCCGCGCACCCACCTCCAAAGGATCACCCTCCCATACCACGAACCCACCCTGGTTCTCCAGTCTCTTCACGCCCAACATCCTTTCTATCCCCGCACCGATAAACCCCAAAGCCTCTTTTCGCCCAATATTACCTCCGCTGTTCCGCCCCGCAATCCCAGCAAGTAGCCCCAGGTCCCGCACCAACCAGTCCTCTTCCAGACCAATTCCCACGGGCACTCCGGCAGCGTGCAGGATGTCGACAGCCGTGCCGTTTGTAAGCGGGGCGCCAGTTAGACAGCGACGCTGCTCCCAGACCGTACAGTAGCTCTGCAACGGGGCAAGGATCACACCTGCAACCTTGGCTTCGGCGAGCTCTGAAGCGATGAGGTGCGACTCGGCACCGCCAAGTATGATAAGCCTGATTCTTGAGTTTCCCTTGTCAATAGAAGCCTTGTCTAGAGATGCAACTGCGGCCTTTTCCACCTCATTTTTCACCCGGAGAATTGCAGCGATGGTATCGGCGCTGTGTACGGTTAATACAAGAGGCGTTTCACCCGTCACAACCTTTTTGAGGTAAGCCCTTTCGGTGAACCTGTCGCTGCTAGGAGTGCCCTTGTCTCCTTTCTCACCAACTGCATCCACGGCGTCTAGTAGCGCCGACCGTAGTGAGCCCACAGCGCTCGAGATGGAAGGCGTCTTGTCGGATTTTCCATCCTCGGAGAGCGTGTAATGCACTGCAACATCGTCCGACCAGACAGCCCCTTTTTCTAAAGAATTCTTGGCGCCAGTTCTGAAACCTACACTGACTCCATGATGCGTGAACTGGCCAGAGAGCTTGGGTGCGGAAACTGCGCGTGTGACGCCGTACTTGTTTGCAGCGTGTAACTTTTGGTTATCCAGCGCCAGGCCGTCCACGGCACGCGTGAAGGTGCCCGCTGGGTTTCTGCCGTTGTCCGTGGAGGACTCGGCATCGATGGCGTTGAGACCAATCGATGATCCAACGGCAATGAAAGGATCTGTGACATGGGCGTTCCGCAGTTTAATGGTTTTGACGCCAGGTGACGAAAGATGCGCAGCGCACGAGCCGACACAAGCCACCTTGCCATTCTTGACTGCCATATTGATCTGACCGGTATGGGTCTCGCCGTCGATGGTCGAGAGAATGAGATTGGTTATTCCCGTGAAGACGACATCTTCAACCTGGTGGTCCTTCCCAGGAACATGGGCTAGGTTCAGATCCGGCTTGATCAGCTCATTGACAGGCTTGTCCAGTTCTACGGGATCTTCGAACTGCGCCGTCCCATCGATCCAGACCTGTACCGGGGCGGCACCGACACTGAGAGGATCGCTGTCCCATACTACGACATCAGCATCGAAGCCAGCTTTGATCTTGCCCATCCTGTTGCCCAGTCCAAGATATTTCGCCGGCGTCGACGTGACGGACGCAAGCGCAGCATGGTAAGGCAGGCCATATCCATAAGCTTTGGCGGCCTCGAAGACTACATGCTGAGCGTTGATCACGGGGTTGTCGCTGACGTAGACGGAATCAAGTCCAGCGTCGAAGAGAATCTTGCCTGCAAACTCGGAAGCGGTATTGGCCTCGTCCTTGTACCACATGTTGTCGGCAAAGAGCGCAGAAGCCGGATAGACTCCGCCGTAGACTCGTTTCAGAATCTAGCTGGTATTTTAGCTTATCTCCAGGCTCAAACATAGGAAGCCAGCTGTGTAATAAAAAAAAAATGAAGACAAGGCTGAGACATAGCTTACCTCTGGCACAAGAAATGTTTGATGAGCATGATGGAATGCCCTGACCGGGAACTTGAACTCGTTGGTATGATCGACCATGGCTTCCAGATCTGGGATCGTGTAGCAGTGAGTGTTGACATGAACTTGTCCCCGCAGGACCGCACCTAGGGACTCCCAGCGCAGCTCCTGTGGCAGGTATGTCTGCATGGTTTCTACCCCACGGGCATCCGCAGCATCGCACCAGTCGTCCTGCGCCCGTACCAGCTCAGCGGCCTGTTCAAATGCATGCCTAAACTCCCACGACTCGCCCAGTCTGCTTGTCGGCCCCTTCTCTCCGGGCTTTCCGTAAACGTTCTTGGCGTTCTCACCGCATGCCATCTTCATGTAGCGCCAATTGCGGTCAGGGTCGGCAAGCATGTCCACGGCGCTGAGCTCTGGACGGCCGTCCTGCCGGCCGACGGCGTGCTTGATGACGTACGCTTCTCCGCCTATGTTATTGGCCGAGCCCGGGAGAACGAGCGAGGTAGTCACGCCACCAGACTTGATGACGCGGATCTGGGGGTCCAGGGGCTTGATGCCGTCGATTGAGCGCACGTAGGGCGTGATGTCGGATGACATCTCGTTGGTGTCGTCGTTTCCACGGAGGCCTGGAAGGGCGTCGATGCCCGCATGACTATGCATGTCGATAATGCCTGCAGTCAACGGTCGGCCACGGGCATCATACGTGATAGTGTCTTGGGTAGACCTGATGCTGCCAGATGGTCCAACCTCCACGATCAACCCGTTCCTGAGGAGAATGTCGACATCTCTGATCCACTCAAACCCCGCGCCGCGCCGGGCATCGTCAGGCAGCGTGCCCTCGGTCGGTTCGCCGGTCCAGACAGTAGCATTCTTGATGAGAGTCGGTCTGCCGCCTTCAATGTAGCGTGCATTCTTCTCCCTACCTGGGCCGGGCGGGTCAGCAGGCTTCTGGCGGAGCTTGACGCATGTTGCGGCGTTGCTGCGAAGCTGGGTTATGTTCAACGTCGGCGCCTTGGCAGATGCGGAAGATACATCTTCTTCAACGGGTTGGATCTGCCTCCATTGGGCATAGACAATGAATCCCAGAAACCCAAGGACCAAGACACGCAGCGCTCTCGACCGGCGAAAGCCATTCCCGCCTCGCCTGTGACGGAAGCCTCGGCGCCAAGCAATTGGTTGCTGCACGTCGACGTCGTGTAAGGCAGCGAAGCCCGCCGCTGCTTCAGGACGCTTCTCCATCTTTGCTTCTTTCGTTCTGTTCATGATTTTCTCCCTCTATCTCAACTTGGACCCCATTCCAAACAAGAGGGGAAAGTGCACACCGGTTTGTCTGCAGAAAGCGAAACGGGCAAACACAATGTCCCAAACGCTGTGCGCGATAAACTTTTAAAGAAGCGAGAGCGAGAGAAGAGGGGAATGTAACCGTTGAGGAATAAACAATAAGCACGTGACGACAACATCATTGATAAGGCTTCCTTCCATTGTTACCTCAGCTAGGACAACCTTTGATAGCAGCCAGCCAGCCACCTTATCTGATTGATTGTCACTGACCCTAACCCCAAGCTGTGCCAGAGATGGCGGGTCGGATTTTGGTGTTCCAACCATTCTGCTATGTCTCCACTTTTCCCCTCACAAACTCGGGGAATTTTGGGGGCGGCGTGAACATGCAATGTAGCCCTAAGGTACCTGGATACCTAGCCTATCCGCAGTAAGGTAAATGGTACGGTACAGTACCATATAGGTAATATATAGGTACGTAGGTACGCAATACAACAATCGCGAAAGCAAAGTTGTTTGTTGACTGTCCATGTCAAATCTCAGCAATCTCAGGTTCCAAACTAGCTCGACATAAGCAGCAATCCACTCGGTTTCCAGCTTTGAACAATATTAATCCCTGCCAGTTTCATTTGGAGTTGCCGAACCCCGCCAACGACCAAGGTGTGTGCGAAAGAGAATGCCCAGCAAGCCAGATAGATGGCAAAGTCTGTGAAGTAAGCGATGACATACCATGGCTCTGTCCACTTTGTCCGACTAGAACGGACGCTGTGCGTGTTTTTGTTTTTCCCTGGCTTACTGTCTGGTTGGGGCACTCTGCCTGCAGGTTGAGCCCCGATTTCCCAACTGCCGTTCGTCTCTTAGATTGATATGCCACAGTTCGTGTGCGCTGGGCCGGTAGTTCCCCACCACGCCACCCATGGACTTTCCCCCGCATATCCCGGTAACACATTTTCTATACGGATAGGACGGGCAGCAATTGAAAATACTGCCGAGTGCCCACCCAAGTAGGTGATATGTAGCTGGTATGTAGGTATGATGAATATTTACCTTAGGTATCTAGCTACGACCTTTGTGACAAAACCTCCGGCTTGCTAAAGCTACCCCTTTTTCATCTCTTCTAATTGGGATAGAAAATTAACCATCTCGGCTTAAGCTTGGCGCTGTTCAAACCTACCTAGGCAGGTACGTACGCTATCTGGGTGGTTTGCAGTACCGGTACGTCCAACAACGCAACAGCTTATCTCCAACAGCTCTCCTCCCCAACATCACCTCAAAGCAGAAGTATACAAGAAACCGTCAATTCCAGCTTCGCTCCATCTTACGCCAGAGCTGGCAACCACGAAACAAACAAAAAAAAACCGCAATCATGGCGGCTGCCTCTGTTCACAATGATCTAAAGCGGATAAACCTTACCAACATCGCCCACGTCACCTACAAATACAAGGATGTCGCCAAGGCCCGTCAATTCATGGAGGACTTTGGCTTCTACGAGACCAAGCGTGTAGGCGAAAAGACCTATTACCGCGGTTACGGCTCCGAGCCCTTCGTCTTGTGCATCGATCAGGCCGACCAAGATGAGTTTGGCGGCGCCGCCTTTGCCGTCGAGTCCGAGGAGGATCTGATGCACGCCTCCAAGACACTCCCCAAGGAATGCAAGCCCTCTGAAGTCTATGATCTCACGGACGCTCCTGGCGGCGGCAAAGCCGTGACCTTTTATGATCCCGTTGACGGCTTCCCGTTTCACCTGGTACACGGCCAGGAAAAGGTGGATGTCAGGGACCCTCAGTTCCCAGACCTCAAGGTCAACTACCCTCTCGAGAAGACGCGCCCTGTCAACAGTTTCCAGCGCTTCCAGAAGAGGCCGGCACCGGTGCACAAGCTGGGTCATTTCGGCATGTGCGTGACCAACTTTGCCAAGTGTTACGAATTTTACTCGACCCGGTTCAACTTTTTCCCGAGCGAGGTGGGTTGCTTTCTTTTTGGTTTTGCTTTCTTTTTGCTTTCCTTTTGCTTCCTGTCCTGGTATTGAAAGCGTGTGAATCGATCAAACTAGCCGGCCATGTGCTAACAATCTCTCTATTGGTTTTTTTCCCTTCTTTTTTTTTGTGAATTAATAGTTGGCCTACAATGAGAAAGAAGAGGACGTTACAGTCTTCTTCCGCCTGAACAGGGGGTCTCAAAAGGTTGACCACCACTGCTTCTTCTTTTTCGAAGGGCCCAAGATGCACGTCCACCACTCTTCTTTCGAGACGCACGACTTTGACACCCAGGTCCTGGGTCACGATTGGCTGCGCGAGAAGGGCTACGAGAACTGCTGGGGTGTTGGCAGGCACATCATGGGCAGTCAGATCTTTGACTATTGGTGAGTTTCTTCGACCACATTCACCTGGGCATATTTGGGCAGTTATCACTGCGTCATGTGAGCTGACTGAAAACAATTTAAATACAGGTTTGACCCTGCTCGCTTCATTATGGAGCACTATGTGGATGGCGATCTGCTCGACATGTCGGAACCGACACACCGCATGGCGGCTTCTCCGGATACTTTGTATGTCTGGGGCCCTGATGTCCCGGAAACTTTCCTGACCTGAATGAGCGACAACACAACAAAAGGATGTATGCGTCAGGCGTTGCAGCGACGTGATATTTAAAAGTCTAGCCTGAAGTGACATTCACCCGGTCTCCTCATCTGTCAATTTTTTAACTACATAGGTGGAAAGAAAACGTATTGGTTTATTGCCTGGCTATAAAGTCTACCTGCTGTATAATCATAATGTTCCGGTGTGATTTAGATGCCTACGGCGATTGCGTCGAGCTTCTCATGCTGTAAACTAGCTTTGAGTTGAATACTTTGAGCGGACCTTCTTCCGCAAATAGTAGATAGTGATGAACCGCTTGCAGACAAACGTTATCTGCGAATCGCTTCATGGCCACCTTGTAGTAGCTCTTGAGTCTTCATCCATGCTGAAGAGTGCTTTGATGTTTTCCAGTACACGCTCCTGCTGGGTCCTGGCGAGTGCGTTGTTGAAGTGAGGATCGAGTGTGAATGGAGACTGTGCGCGCTCTATGTTGACCAGAAACGCGGCGTGCTGCTTGGCGCGTTTGTAACGCTCATCGATTTCGTCTACAAGGAGGTGTTCAAGATCCTCTCGCACACCCTTGTCCAGGCACACCTCCCTCATCACCTGCTGTATGAAGCGGTGGACAAGCACAATGGCTATACTTACGTATGCGCTCGTGATGGTCTTCCAATTCTTGGTCTGTTCCTTGAAGATTGCTGCGAGGAGAGTCGCACTGAACTGTAAGGTGTGGTATTTGTGTCAGTGTTGGCGCCGGAGAGTCTGATAGCAAGCAACATCACATAATCTCCGGGTTCTTTCCACATTTTGACTTACAGTCCCCAGATCCATGCCACGGCTATTGTTGTACGTGTCCTGGATAAAGGTTCGGATATCATCGGTACTGTTGGTCTCATGCTTTGCGCCCTTGAAGACATCATGTAGTTCCACGTGATACCGGCTCGCTGGCTCCTGGAGAAGACGAGCGACGCACGGGAAAATCTCACCCAGACTCATGCGCGAGGGCGGCTGTGCAGACTCTTTTGATCAACTCGGTAAGAAGGCCATGGACCTTGGTCTTGAGCGCCGCAGCCCCAGTTCTGCCTGTTTTTTTCAGTTCAGACCATGGATATTCAGAAAAGAAAATCCCCTTAGCCTCCTGGCCAAGAGCAAGGCTGGAGTCTTCATCATATGGGCCTCGATTTTTGACGAGGCCGGGTCCGACTCATTATGCGGGATGATGGTGACATTGATGCTCTCATAGGCCTCCCGACGACATGTTATCTGTGTGGCATAGCGTGTGCACAACTCTGCCGCGCGGGGAAAGGCGAAGCCGGTGATGCTCTCCAGAACCGAGCTCTTCCCGGAGCTTTGGTCGCCTACAACAACCAACTGTAACAACACGTCAGGCTGTGGTTAGCACTCTTCGTTTGACTGCGGTGTTTATCTTGAGAAAAATGCAAACGGCACGCTAGAAGTAGAGGAGCAGCAAGTCTGATGGAGTACCAAGTGCTGGGCATATTGGGGCTTTCGAGGGTGGTGCAAACATACCTGGGGAAGGAAAATCCGAGTTCCAATGAGTTCGCGTAGCCTATCGACCTTGATCAGAGTAGCAGAATTGCCATTAGTGGCAAGAAGGCCGGTGCCCATTTTGTCCAGATGTGAATCAGAAAATACAAGATTCAGTGTGTGTCGCATCAATACTTTGAGGGGTGCAAGGAAGGAAACGGTGAGGTGTTTGGAATGATTGAAAGGGTATTACGAAACTGTAAAGCGCAGACTGTGTGAAAAGTCACAAAATTGGACGGCGATACTGAAATAGTGAAGAGAAATTGAACAGATAAGTGACTTTGGAAAATAAGATGTTCGATGAAGCTCATGGTAAGATGGGGTACGTAATGAGGTAGATGGGTTCAAGTCTTCATTGGAGTTGCGTGTGGTTGGCTGGTTGTTTGTTATTGCTGTTGCAATCTGCTTCAGGATGGGAGCCGGGGGACGGTAGAGACACCAGAACAGATACAAGCTGTAATGAATTGGACTGTTGGGGAAGAAGCGTTGAAGCAATCAGACAAGTTGACCTTACATCTGTCACCCTCGCGAGACAAGGTTGACTGACGTCTTTTCTCAAACGATGACCACATTGAAGAGAAAAAAACACATGCTCTTATATTTGTCTACAACTTTTCCTCATAGATGTAAAAACCCACTCCAGCAAGGTGACCACCGACCTGTCTTCCTTCAGTTTAGGAAGGAAGAGGCGCTATTTGGACTTGTGCCCGTGAAAAACTAGTCAAAGAGGACAGAGAATCTACGCGTCCTCCTCATCCTCGTCGTCATCCTCTTCCTCCTCATCCTCGTCGTCTTCCTCTTCTTCGTCGTCTTCGTCTGCAGCAATCCCCGTCGTCTTTGGCGCTGAGGCAACGTCAACGGCAGACCCCCCGTCAGCCTCGAGCTTCAGCCACTCCTCCCATTCGGGGAAAAGCTCATCCCCATCCTCTTCAGGGCTACCCAACATCCTCGCTACCCTGCCCTTCTTGCTGCTCTCCAAGCTCTCTTTCCACTCCTTGACCACAGCCGGGGTGAGGCTCGGCTTGTAAGTCTGACTAAACAGCACCGCCTCGGCGAGTCTGCCCGTGCTTCGCAGGATCTCAACGCAGCCCGCAACGTCGCCCAGAAGCCACCTGGATGTAAAAGCCACGTTATGCGCACCCGCCTCAGTCGCCTGCTCTGCCAGTTTCTGTAAACCTTCCCTATCCGAGGTGGAGCTATGTAGGAGGAGCAGAGAGCCGAGATCGCGTGCATGACTGAAACACTCGGCGGCAAGGGCGACATCCCAGGCTGCCAGCGCCGCGTCTCCCACAGTCTTCCATTTGTGGTCAACATCAGCCTCTCGAGCCAGATCCAGTGCTATATCAAGGTGATTGAGCGCCAGCGCCAGGTCGAACTTGTGTTCTGGGTCCGTGGCCACCTCCAATGCCAGGGATTTATGACCTTGGCCCTCCAGGAATCGCGCGATTTTGTTGAGCTGGTCCTGAGGAATGGAGGGAAGCAGTTCGGCGGCTGTTTCCATATCCTCACGTAGCACAAGGGTCTGATACTCCAGTACTGGCAGCGACAAGGCGAACGAAGTGACATTGACATCCTTGTCACACAAGTAAATTCGCGAGTCCCGCTGAATGTAGCCTATAACGTACATTGGCTGGTCGAAGTGTGAAACGGTATAGGTTTGGTCGCCAACGAGGTAGTTGAGCCTGTTAGTACTGTTGGTGTAGATGAAGCAGTCGCCCACCCACTCTCCAGTCCGGACGCTAACAAGGGCAAAGTTGTTAGTACCAAAATCGACATGTATGCATCAGTGGCTGTGCAACGGGATAATTTACCTCTCATTTATGTCGGTAACAACCTCGAAAGCAGACTCAACACCGTCCTCGTCAACATTGCCTTCCTGCGTAGCCTCGATAAAGTTCTCACGTGAGAACCTGAGTACGTAGAAAGAGTCTTCACAAGCTAGTGTGACCAGCTCACCACTCTCTGACCAGTAGACCTAGACGGGCAGTGTAATGTCAGTATCGGCATATCTGAATCAGGCCAAAGACTCCCGGGCCGTTACGAACCTGTCTGGGCTCGACCTCAATTCTCCTGACGAGCCCACCAGTAGCCCAGTCAAAGAAGGAAATGCCGCCCTGACCCTTGACTCCGAGGAGAACACCACCAGATAGTCCATCAGCCTGAAAGCCAACATCAAGCCCACCGGGCTTCTCAACAAAGTTCTTGTAGACTTTGACACTGGTCGCAGATTCCCTGATGGCAAAGTCGTTGCTATTGTCCTTGGTGGCCCAGGCAAAGTCTAGGGCGGAACCGAAGGCCTTGTTCCTCCATGCCAAAGCCGTGTAAATGATGTATTCCCCATCGCCACAAACCGCGACAAACCTGCCGTTCGGCGAGTGTATCAGGGTTTGGGGATAAACTTCACAAGTGCCAAGATCCTTGGTGGGGAGTGAAATTGGAGTGCTATCCTTGATCGTAGCATCTGCCCGCAGATTATTAGCTCCAAGCCGTGAATGTGGTTTCGGATAACCTCCAAATCGCAAATAAACTCACCTCCGCCTTTAATAATCGAAGACACAACCTCGTTATGCCTTGCCCAGATCAGCTTGCCAGAGTTGTCCATGGAGACAGCTGGCTCTTCGCGACCCAGCTTAACAACGACAGCACCGTCGTCAAAACCCACCGCGACACCCTGCTTGCCCTTCTGGTATGAGACACACCACGCACGTTCCAGGCCATAGTTCAAAGACTGCTCAAAACGGTAGGTGTTGGCATGCCATATCCTGACGGTACCATCTTCGGAGCCGGAAATGATGACTGGAAGCTCAGGGTGGTAGCAGGCAAAGGAGACGTTGTTTGTGTGGCCCTCGAGGGTGGCGATCAGAGATTTGGTTGTGTAGTCCCAGATCTTTACCGTCCTATCGTCCGAGGTTGTGAGTAGGTATGGCTTGTCAGAGTGTGGATAATAATCAACGTGGTTCACGCCCTTGGTCTCATGTGCCTCAAGCGTGAAGTTCGCCGTGGACGATCCCAAGCTCCAAATCTTCACCGTCCTGTCTAAACATGCCGATGCGAACGTATTTGTGTCCTTTGGGTTAATGGCCAGGCCCATGACGTAGTGGCTGTGGCCCTCGAAAACCTGCACACACTTCCATCCCTTTTCCCAGTCCCAGAGCTTTATAGTCATATCGTCGGATGCTGTGAGGACAAATGGCTGTGTGGGATGGACAGCAATGGCACGAATGTAGTCAGGGTGTGCCTCGAATGATGTGATCTTCTCCGAGGTGTTGTAGTTGTACACGCGGAGCTGAAAGTCGTCGGAGCCGCAAACGATCCAGTTCTTCCTTGCAATAAACCGACCGGCTCGTACGGGGACATCTGTGAGCTCGAAGGTCTTGACAATTTGCTGCGTTTCATATGACCAAATGTAAACATGGCCTGAAAAGTATTCGCCAGGTCAGCATGGTGGTATTCCCATCGCAGCAAGCTATGATGCTCGGGTCGCTCGTTTCGAGTATGCATTCGGGGCTTACCGCTGTACAGAGTGGTCAGGATCCATGGCTCTTGCGGGTGGAAGTCGATACCCTTCACGCGCTCGCTGCGCGCGAAGAGCTGGCGCTGTATAGTGATTGACATGGTTAGCAGAGTTGCACCCTCGGAGAGCTGTCTCCAGATGTCCCAATTGCCGCAATGGGACAAATGAGCAGTGTCAGGAGTTTTTGGATGCTATTCCATGGCTTGCAAGCCCAAGCTCGGTAGATCTGCCGTGAAGCAGTAAGGGCGAACGGCTGAGGCCACATATGTGTGCCCGCCGACCAATCGCCCGTCGGTCGCACAGAAACAAGACATAGCGCAACAATGAGGCAATGGGCAGTTACACACCTTGACATCTAACCGCATATTGAACGGTGTCTCAAAACCCAAGTACTGGGTTCAAGGAGGTTTGTAGGTTCTGCTATCGAGGTTGCGATTCTATAGTGGGGTGAATTTAGGTCGCGCTTGCGATGAGCATCGGCGAAATAATAATGCTCTGTTTGGTAGAATCTGGGCCCTGCCGCTAGCTTCGAAAGAGTCTCGAAAAGTTAGACTGCTTGCTTTTGGTCGTGGAGTCGTCCGCACTGGTCATTGAGATCTGATATCTCAATGCTGGCTTGATCATGGATGGAGAGCTACCGCCAGTTGGCCTGTACCTCAGCGGGTACCTAATTTCGAAGCTTGGTTGTCACAATGTGGTCTTTCCGCGACAGCTTCTTGTTGCCTGAGGCCGCATTATCTTATCGGTGAGTAGCTGGGGCGGGGTCCACTATAAACCTTCGCCCGGGAAATACGTTGCTCCGTAGGTAGTTAGTTGTACAGGCAGTAAATAGCTGCGGGGTACCTTTCTTTGTAACGAAAGGTTACTGATACTGGCAGACATTACACCCTACCTAGAGAGCTTTTGACCAATTATTTTGTGAAGTCGCTCAATAGGATCTGGACGCAAATAATCTGATTGTGTTGATTTTCTCTTTTGGTAAGTAACATTAGCATGTATAAGGTGAACGCTTCAACTAGAACATGGGTGAGGGGTTTTGGCTACATGATCTTTCTATTGGCTGTGAACAAATCAGTGTTCGTACCATACGTGTGTGGTCAAAGTCACCATGCCTTGGTGTGTGTACGAAGTACGTGCAGCCACCGCTCAGCAGTCGAAGCTAGGCGGGGCATGGATGCCTTTAGAGTATTGAAGAGCAAGGCTACCCTGCCCTACTTAATTTCACAACTACTTGGGGGCTGTATGATATGGGCCCCCAAGTAATTCGCAATCCGTGTGACAGCCTTCCATGAGCCGCATTGACTACACTTTACTGTTCGGCTGAAATAGCGATCAACGACGGATGTCACTTGGCATTTAGACGCAACCTTTATCATAAAATCGTATATATTTTCGTTTTCGGTAACAAGCCGTGTATGATAAATACAGCGTGCCGAAAACATATAAACGCTTGGAACAATCCTCCACGCAGGGTACACACCGTGTACGTTCTGAAAGAGCGCATGGGCCGGCCAAAACTCCAGACTAGCACTAACAAATCTCCATGTCATAAAACAAAAGCCCAAAGATAACAAAAAACAGTTTCGTTCATAGTTCCATATGTTTGACCAACGCCGGTATATGCAAGTCGTCAAAGTTCAAAGCAAATCGCAAAAGCAACAAGGAAATGAGAAGTAAAGGGAAAGGGGAGGAAAAAAAAAGAGATGCAAGCATCAATAAAAGAGGATGAGAGCAAGAAACACTTGGGTCTAGCCAGGTTTCACAAGTTTACTCAGTGTCGTCCATAGAATCTTGCTGAACCCTGTGGACGATCTCGACCATTTTAGGGTAAAGCTTCTCCGAAGGCTGCAGACCACAAACCTGCGAGACAACCTGCTCGGCACTGTTCTCTGCCATAATCTTGGCCAGCTCCTTGCTTTCGGCATCCTCTTCGACATTCTGGAAACGCAAAGCCATCTCTGCAGCATCGAGAAGTGCACTGCAGTCCTCACCCTTCTCGGCAAGCTCAGCAGCGGGGCCGACGAAGCGCTCCTTGCGAGATAGCTTGCGGAGAGGGGCACGGCCGACACGTTCGACGGCATCCTCAAGATGGGGGTTGCCAATGCGGGTCATGATCTTGCGAACATACGCCTGTTGCTCCTCCGGGTTGATGCCATGTTTGGCGGTGATGAGCTTGGAGGTGTTCTCCAGCGCGCGACGAACCTCACTCTGGATCTCACGGTCCTGAAGAGCATCGTATACAGTACGCTTTTGCCTATTGTACCCGTGGTAAGCGGCAGTTGCATGACCCGTGTTGACGGTGTACAGCTTGCGCTCAATGTATGGCTCAAGGTTGTCGACCCAGTGGATACCCTCGATAGATGGGACCTCATGATCGGCAAAGGGTGTCCTGTCGACTACCCACTCGTAGAACTTCTCGAGCTTGACGTCGAGGCCGGAGTTGGGGTCCTGGGCGGGGACGATACGGTCAATGGCCGAGTTGGCGAAACGGGCGCGTGTTGACAGGTCCTCCACTCTAGTGGCTGGGAGGTGCTCCTTGATGTGCTCGGCGAGTGTGTCGGTGGCGCCAATAGCGTTTTCACAAGCGATGACTGCGGCGGGTTTGAGCTCCTCTGACCTCATGTCGAGACCCTTTGCAATGACAGGAGCGATGAACTTGAGGATGTTGGGGCCCACTGAGCATGTAACAACATCTGCTGTAGCGATCTCTTGGAGCAGCTCGTCTTCTTTTGTTTTTGAGTTGATGGCGCGGTAGTTTGTGATGGTCTTCTCCTCGGTGCCCTCGGCGCCAACCTCAATCACCTTGTAAGAGGTTTGGTTGTTAAGGGCGTCGCAAGTCCTGTCAGTGACATCGGCGAACACGACCTCATATCCGGAGTTGTGGAGAAAGCAGGCGACAAAGCCACGGCCGATGTTGCCGGCACCGAAGTGGACGGCTTTCTTTGTGTGGGTACCGTTTGTTTGCGACATTTTGATGTGAGAGTGGGTTTGGATAATGATTATATAATAGGGTAGAAGATGTAGGGTGCAGGTGAGTTACTCCGAAGTCCTGAGACTAGCTGTAGAGTAGTTTGGTTGAGGTAGATAGTTGGTATGATGATCGTGAGATGAATGGAAAAGAATCATGTATTGATGAAAGAGGAAAATCGTCATACTTATACAAGTCTGAGATAGGCATTGCCTCTCTTCGGTGGGACGTTTCCATGCGGACGGGATGTGTTAGGTCTTCCCTGCGGATGATGTCGTCAAGACCAAGAAACTCCACTTTCAAATGTGAATGTTGAGGTGGGACCGCACCTCCAGGGGATCAGCATGCCTGCAGGAGAATGATTGCTGCACCGGGTTCGAGGATGTACCGTACTTGCGTACCTAGCGAGGCATGTGTGTCTGGTGGGGTTCTAGCGTCGTCTCTTGAACAGACCGTCGCCGTCCTTTGCCTCCGTTATTGATCCTTGCATCTTTGTGGGTCGAATGGCATCCCATCCCACAACGTGATATGGGCGTCTGAGGAATTGTCCACCTTACGTACTACTTACCGTACTGTACAGACCGTACCGTATTACATATGAACGAGTATGTAGTCAGCAAACACATCCCAGATACATCGGGTCTGGTCCGACTTTTACCACCCAGGGGAAGAAGGTTACCTAAAACGGGAGGAATGGCTACGGAGGTTTAGCCTCCTTCCTCCTGTCCCTCCCCTTGATTGATCAGACTGTAAATCGGACCCTTAATTAGATGCGTAGGTACCTAGGTACCTTATGTAACTCTCTTTACCAAAAATGCACCGTGGTACGCGAATATTCTACTGCCGAGTCATAACCTAGCGTAGATCTAACAGTAAAATTCGAGAGCGGCGCGTTTGGAATAGACGTGGCGTCACCGAAAAAGGCGAGTCAGTTTCATGGGCCTCACCTACAGCTAGTGAAGTCGTCGCATCATTAACTCTCACCCATGCATCGTCTTGACAACGAAGAACCCAAAGAAATACTAAGGAGGCAAAACAAGAAAAGAAACCAGAACGAGATAAAAATGAGCAAAAAAAGGGTCTCCTCGCGATCGGGATGTTCAGTAACAGGATGTACATCATAACGTTGGAATCAAATCGAAAGGCCCCTGAGGGGCGCAGTGGTTTCCCAGGGTACCGATTGCATGACGCTCACCAACATGTCCCCCAACCCCTTGTCGTCGTGTCCCAAAACAAGCAACGAGGTATTATTGAGAGTGGCACCGCCTCCCAACCCCACCTGGTTCAGGCGGGTGAAGGGTGCAGCACTGACGACGATAACTCGGCGGACATAATCGCTTGGCACTTATTAGTAGAAATCGAAAATCTGCAGCAGACCCTGAACGCATGGGTGTGATGAGAAAGCAAGCGCGCGCGCGCGTGTGTGTGTGTGTGTGTGTGTTTTTTTTTTCTCTTTTCCTCAGGGTTTTCCTGTAGGCAGGTCGTGCATTGCGCCGCATCATTGTGCATACAGTGAGTGGATCGCTCTTTCTTTACGCAGCACCCTAGGTAGGCTAGGTACTGTAGGTTCCGAGCTAGTAATTGCTTCTTGTGGCGCGAGGCAAACAAATGTTTGCTAATACTGGTATCTCTACTGCAACCAACCAACCCCAAACCACTCATGCAAGCACTCCATCCCGTCCAAAGACCCTGCACAGGTTCCGGGGATAACGACGTCAAAAGGGTGCCACATTGACATCAGCGGTACTACTGCTGTGCTTCATTTGACAACTGCATCATCCCGAGCCGATGATTGAAAACCCGACGGACTGACGCGTGAAAACGCCGCAAACACCGGATGAAGCCAGGACAGATGCATCGTCACACTACTGCACTCATGTTGGGAGAATAGGGACAGCCGCAAAACCACAACAACAAAGATAAGCCAGAAAATTAGCGTCACCGGCGGGAGCGTACGTGGTAGTACAGGACTTTCTGGGCCACCGTCTGATTCCGGAGACAATGGTCCTTGTAGGCGTCAAAATTTGAGACCAATTAAGCGGAGGAACCGTTGAGCGCTTTCCGCCGTAGATGCCGGCCATTGAACTTCAAGACTGCCACATTCGGCACCGCACCACTCCTCTGAGGCTCTGACCGAGGTGTGCCTCACGATCGATCCTCCCGGCATAGTGCGACTTTAGGCATGGGCCGCCAGGCACCGCTATCACGATGTCTTCCCGGTCCACTTCATATACAGAAATACGTAGTCTACGATAGTTGTCTAGTCGGGTTTTAATTTACATCCCTTTCTGTGGTACAATATCGCCAACTCCCCTAGCCAGTAACCCCAAGGCGTCGTACAGTACTACCGTAAACTTTATGTTCATGCTTTCGCGCGGCAAATGCCGAAAACCCCTGGCCACACCAAGCCTTGCTATTAATCATCACTACGTATTTGGATATATAAATTATTTTTACACTTACAGTAAGTATGTAGTGTTTATACTTTTACCCGTTTCGAGCATAATTATTACCGTCTTGTTTTCGACAGAACATTTTGCGGCACTTGATCGGACAACAGGTGTCAAATGGTTGACAGGGTTATGTCGTCATTGGGCCCACTGGGCGGTAGGTTGTCGCAAACTTTGTTGAATCGCTCACATAATCGTGGTAGACAGTAAAAGTAAAAATCCAAAAATATTATAACTCTTTAGGTGTTTCACTGTTTTGAAACTGACTGGTACTGTCTGACGTCTTTGCACATCTGCTAGTAATTATTATTTACGTCTGACTTGTGTCGACCCTTCGCTGTCGTTGATTGTACCCAAACCACAGCTCCTCGGTCGAGTCATTGGTTGGAAAGTTAACAGAAGAGAGCTCCAGGCCCGTGCGACGTCACTGACCTATCCTCAAACGCAGAATCAACGTGTTTGGTCAGTAAGGAGTACCTATGGAGACACAGGTATTGGAGGAGGCCCTACCGATCAGATTTGGGACACAAAGAGAAGCCAGTACCGTTCCTCAATGTTACACAGTGCAATTTAACGCTCCCCCATTCTCGCATTTGCATCGTCGGAAAAACCTCAGAAGTACAGCCCAGTATCCTACTCCCGCGGCCTGTCTTGGCTATCGTCATTGTCTCCAGTTTATTTTTACTCCTTTTCCGTTATCATTTGTCCCCGCCTAGATCTGAGCCCCCTGAGCCCACCTCCTTCGCATTTTGTCACTTCCCATCCGGAACAGGGGACCAGAGAGGCTGGCTACATCCCATGCACCCCCACCTCATTCGCTGGATTACTTCCGAGTCCGCTCTTTCTAACCCGGAATGACCAGGTACGACCCTGAAAAATAAGAAAATAAAAAGGGTTCTCCTGGTGTCGATCTTGTGAGATGACGACAAACGTGCGTTTTTGGAACTTGTAGCCCACCCCCACCAACTACCCCTCCATCTATTTATCTGGTATCTACATATTACTGTACGGTATGAAATGCCTGCCCACTTGCTCGATTGTAATCGCATTACCACAGTGGCACAACAGCCATCGCTCATTTCATAGGCGGCGACGGCGGGAGAGTGAGAGTGGCAGACTACACTAAGTGCCAACCGAGACACTAAGCTGCAGGGTTACCACGCGATATGGATATCCGCATTTGTGACCAGGCCTTTTTTTTTCGCAGCCAGCCGCTGTACGGGTTTTGCTATCTCCGGAGAATCGGCTGGCCGCTTTGACAGTTGAGGTTCGTCCTCGTTACCCTTACCCTTGCCACACACATGCATATATCGACCCGAACTTGGCGCTATACCGTCGTAATCAATGCCTTGACTAATCTCGACTGACTCAGTTGCAATGTGAACCAAGAAACATCTGCAGGGAGATGGGACTGTTTCTAATGGATTGATATACCCGTACGCTATTTGCGTACACGTATTATTCACGCAGTCACTACGTACAGCCACAACCCCGCTGTCTCGGAATAACAATTGGTATGGGTCTCGCCGGGCTCGCTAACCCTGTCTCGCTGTCTGGACGTCGGCGGACATCGGCATATCGAATCAGAGTATCCGGAAAATCACACAGGCCCATTCTCAGGCTAGCTTGTTGTAATCTGTCTATACTTGGGCAGGCGAATGCGTTCGCTTCCGACATTGGCCGTTGCATTGCCATGGGGACGCTTAGGTACTTCTAGCCCCCTATCCTCTACGACGATCGCCACGCTAGAACCCCCACGAGGGGATCGTCATAGTGAGCGATTCCGGTTCAGAAGACACCCAGCAAGACAAATTGCCTGCCATTTTGCCAACCTACTGCCCGACTTCCATCGGCTGACATGTGGCCCTAACGACCCCCAGACTACCTACAATATTGGATCGACTACTTTTTTTTCCAATCATGAGCGTCAGATTTTATCTCTGTCACATGTATCTACCCGATGAATCGCCCAGCACAGGAGGGGCGATGGTGTTGCACCTCAATCAGCAAGCACCAAGACCCCCGCGCCGATCACTGCTCCAGTGGGTAGAACAAGGCCTCACCAGAGTTGATGGTCCGTTTTGATTTCTGCAGTCAAAGTTGGTACAGATATTCTGCCATGGTTCACACTGGCTCCATATGCGCACCGATGGAAAACGTGCTACATCACGACCGTTTATCCTGCTTTGGCATGTCTAGATTAACGATTTGATAGGACGTTCCATCTTGACAATGGCTAAGTCTGCCTCGCCTGAGCTTTGACGATGATCTTGGTCATATCGCGTAAGCCAAAAACATGAGGCCGTATTCATCCAGCAATCTAGCCTGCAGGTGGTACAGTGTCGATCGCCCATATATCAGCCAGACAACCAGAAAACCGTTGGTATGTTTTTTTTTTTCTTTTTGCGGAGGCGGGCCCGAGAGGCCGTTGATCTTGCCATGGCCCTAATGCCGCTAACCTTCTTCTGATTGTTGAACATTCCTCCTCTACCCGTACCCGTCTCTTACCTTCCACGTTAGCCCTGTACGGTTGACGGGTCATCCCCTACTCAGGGTCCCACAATACTACTGCCTTCAACCGACTTGATCGACCTGTCACACAGGCGTACGGAAGTCGAGACGGCCAGATGTCAGTCCGTGATGGTTGTAAAAAGTTATCCAGTTTATTGTCCCTAGGCCTTTTGGACTAACCGACCTTGCAAACTCGCTACTTCCACCGCCATTCGGACGCCATGCCCGTATTGCCGCCGGGCTTCGGTGATCTATGTGGATAAGGACGACGAGGTTTCGTCGTACCATCTTGGCATTCCATGGGTGGCCCGGCGGAGTGGAGCGTACCCCAGAGACGTGCTTGATTGATATCGCCGAATTATGGGGGCGACATCCTCCAACAGCACGCACGCTGTTATGCCGTACAGCCGGGCGGCGACTCCATCTGTACCCAACCACCCGAACTTGAGGAGATTCAAAAGCCATGACCGCTTTCGCGTGATTTGAACCATCCTAGTAAGTCTGGTTCCACTTTCTACCGGTAACAGCGAACGCTGCATATATCACGCAGACAACAAGTTGTTGGCAGGCAAAGTACTTTGTGACCCGTTCCGCTACGATTTGAATCGTCCTGAATGCTAGGCTTCTTGACGGATACCCTCGTATTTACAAGATTCTGAGCTATCGTGAGGCATGTGTACTGAAGGATGATTTTCTTCGTGATAACTTGGTTTCAAGGCTGCGATGCTAAGGCATGCTTGCATCCAAAATGATGTCTTCTTACCTGGCGAGAGATGAAAAACGCACCATATGAAATGCCAAACATCCTGTCTATCTGCTTGCTGTATGCAGTCTCGCTTTTTGCCAGTGATCGACAGCCTGTTGGGCCACGGTGGCCCTCTTTTTGTCGTAGATATTGATCTTCGTAAATTGAATAATATATTCCCCTACCCCGTCGGCTCCGGATTTGCACAAGGAATCATAGTCTCCAGGATTCGAGTGACTGGGATTGTTCGGGTCCTAATGCTTGAATTAGATCATCGAACCTGTATCCTGTATTCAGTGACTCGCAGTTCCCCAGAAAATCCCATACCAAAAGCTGCTTGAAACTTAACATCTGCAGCTTACTTCCCCAGAATAGAAAACACGTTGACATGGTGCTAGACATAAACAGCCCTGAATGCGTCAGTCCTCCTACCTATACAAACCAGGTCGGGTCTTCGCATTTACGCGAACGGTTGGTTGCGAAAACCAAACAGCCCAGCTTTTCGATTAGCCCTTCATATGCCGACACCAACCCCACAGGACGGTCAAGCCAGTCTGGGTTACCAACCCTGTAGTCTCGTGGTACAGGTGTGACGGATGATTTTACAGCGGCAGCTTGCTCCGTCGTCTATAAATTATTCGTTCGCGAGAATCTGAATTGCATCCCAGAGGACGACGAGCAGTTCATCCAAGATATTGCACCGTAGCCATATTATTAAATAAGAAGGAAGAGCTACAACTCGCTCTGGCCAAAAGAATGTTCGAAAGTTTTCATATTGTTACGGGACCTGATCTCAGTGTAGTTTCAGTGCTCAGCCTAGACCACCGCGTGGCAGGTGGACCGAGCGCCCATGTACCTTACCAGCCAGATGGCTTTTCGACCAATAGAATTGGCCGGAAAAGATGTTGCCCACTCTAGTTTGAGGACATTTCGTTCGCTTTAACCGTTTGAAGGGGGTTTGTACGGTTATTGCACTGTGCGCGCACAGTATGGACGAATAATTATACAGTTAAATTACTATGCAGTTTTATAAATCGAATAAAAATCGTCAAAATAGCAAATAAATACTATTATATACCTCGGATTTGAAATTTTGAATTTTTAACTAATTTCTACTATATATTCCTAGTAATTTAACATATTATACAATTGATATTTTTATTTATAATTTTTAAATTTTAGTTTCTAAATATTAAAACTAATAGTATGCCGGTTTGGTTACGTAAATAAACCTGTTTACGTTTGCATAATTTCTGTTTAATATATAATAAAGAGTTTTTCGATACGCAAAACTAACCCTAAATAATTTAAACTTCGTAAAATTTTACTATTATTAATTTTAAATTATATATATGTTATTAAAGTAAAACTTGAGTGAAAATTAGCTTTTCAGAATAATTTAACCCAGTTTATTTAAATATAATAAAAACCTTTTAGGTTTTTTAACCAGAAATATAATACCAGCCGGCATATTTGAAATAGGGTTTTTTAAAGGGAAAATTTGTATTAAATAATTAAATAATGTTCCCAAATAAAACGCGCGGTATTTATTAATTTGATTTGTAAATAATAATAATATAAATTTTGTTTTTGAAAAAAACTATTATATTTACAAAAAGAATTTCCGCAATTATAAAACCGCAAAATATAAATAAAGTCTTCTTTAATAATATATTAGGTGCAAGTTTATTAGTGTTTTAATACTGGCGTCTACTTTAGGGGCTGGATTTTGCGGAAATTGTAAATTGGCGTTAAATAAAAGCAATTAGAACGCCGCTTATAAATAAAACCTCCTAAATTTTAAAAATTACAAATTAATCCTTAATTTTTAACAATTAATTTTGAAACCAAATATTATTATAATAATATTATTATAAATTATTATATATTATATTATAACCTTATATTTTATTAGTCAACGTATATTTAAATTGTACCCATTCCCAGTTATAATAATTTTAATCCTTTGATTAACTTATTTATATAATAATTAACAATTGTTTACACAAATAATTAATATTTTGGAATAAAGAGGATTACTTTCAACTTATTAATTTAATTAATAATTTACGTGCGGTGCCTTACAGGACCCGCATGTAATTTATCCAATCCTCGACCACAGATATAAAAAGGAAAAAACAATTAAAAGTTCGAACGGAAATAAAATAGTCGTTAAATAAAAGAATATTACATTTTAACCAATGATAAGATTTTCTTAATGGATCAATTTACGAAAAACCTCTTAATATTAATCGATATTAATTAAAAAATATAAAAAGGCAAAATAAAAAAATAAAACGTTAATATTATTTTTTTACAAATATTTAAAACTGACAAAATATTTTGCGGATAATATTAAAAAAACCGTTAATATACGTCAGAGTTTTTATATTAAACGTATGACGTTTATCCAAATATTACGTAAAAAATATAAAAATAATATCCGTCCTAACCAATAAAATGTTTTGGATTTTACCATTTGAGTTAATTATTTTATAATTGATAATTAATTTAAACAAAGGAATAATATTTAGTAAAAAAACAGAATATAATACGATAAACGCAAAATGGAGTTTCCAACACAATAACAAACGTTAAAATATAAAATAAGTTTATTTAAATGAAATTATATCGACGTTAAAATTACCAACGTTTTTTAAAAAAAAATATTAAACCAAATTTTTTAAAAAAAGAATTTTACGGACTTTTTAAAAATCCGGAACAAATGATAATAATTCGAAAGAAATATAAATATTAAAAATTATTAACCAATATAACAAAAAGGGGAAAATTTGTTTTACCAAATATTAAAATTTTTCGTTGGTAGAATTTAAAATTATTTTAAATTATATAATATATTAATCCAAAGAATATTAGAAGTTTATTTAAAAACGGGAAATATTATATTTTTAAAAAAACAAACGAGAAACGAAATAAATAATTTGCAAAAATATTGGAAATAAAATACGAAGATTTATTTGTATCCGAAAAAACGTCCAACGTGGTTTTAATGTTAAACGATTAAAATAACAAAATACCAATTTTAAAAATAGTAATATAATTACCAAACGATATTTCGAAAATCGAATAATATAATAAACCAAACCAAAATACGAAAACGGAAACGATCGAAATTACTTTTTTACAAGTTAAAAGTTTAGGGGTTTGTCAATATTAATATTAAAACGAAATTCTGACGAAAATAAAAGTTTTACAATCCCGGAAATAAATATACGGGAATTTATAATAAATCCAGATAATATAGAAAATAAATTAAAATAAAACCACGTGCAGATTATTTATAATTACTTACCTCCATTATTGATTCTAAACAAAAGAAATAGAACCGGATATAATAAAGTTTTTTTCAAACGGTTGGAATAAATTAAATAATTATTTAGGAAAGTTACATAATATATTCGATGATAATATTAGGATATTATAATTAATTGCGAAATTTTACAAATAAAACTATCCGCAATATAAATAATACTTCCACAAATTTTAATATAAAGCGCCAAAACGTTTTTTATAATAAATATAAAAGTTTATTTAAAGTTTAAAAAAATATATAAAATGTTTAAAAAGCGATTTAAAAAAATATATATATACGGTAAATATATTATCAAAATTGGAATTTTATCGGTTTTTAAAATATAAAAGCAAAATTCTATTAATAAAGGAAAGGGAACCTTAAATTTTAACAGTTATATTAAAACAATTACAAATATACGAATTTGTATATAAAAAATATATAATTATTACAATTTTGAAAATTATTAAAAACGTTCGAAAATTTAAAATAATCGTTGCAAATCCGGCGATTATTTTCACGAAATTACCGAACCGAATTACAATTACTATAAGATTTAAAAAACGTTATGCAATTTATAATACGTTTTTTTAACCGAAAATACAAATTATATAAAAAAGGAAACCGTACCAAAAACCGTTACCCGCGTAAAAAAACAATAATAAAAAATAATAAATTCCCACAAATAAAAAATATTATATATACGGAGAATTAAAATACCGCCGTTCCGATTATATTGAAAGAAACACCGTTTCCGCAAACGGCAAATCCCGAAT
>NC_017844.1:4508634-4620458 GCF_000002495.2 Pyricularia oryzae 70-15 | reverse complement strand
GAAAAATGGTTTTTTTATCCGATATTAATTGGCGTATTTTATTATTTTTTTTCGTACGAATTTTAATTTTTGTTAGAATTTGTTATATAATTATTATAATTTGCTCGTTTATTTATCGGTTCGCGGTACCGTAATTGTGGTTCGGGGTTCGCCGTATATTGTAAAATTAAATCCGTAATTTGCGTAAAACGGGGTTATTTTAATATTTTCGTTTTTTAAATTATTATAAACGAATTATATTATGGGTAATAACCGTACCCAATTATTTTATTTATAATTTATATAATATTTCAAATATCATTCCAACGTTTAGTTAATTCGTTTTATTTGTCCGTTTATTTATAAATAAAATATTGTGGATAATTTATAATTTATTCCTAATTAATCTATTAAAACTTTCCAAAATTTTAATATAAAAATTTGTTTTTATCCGTAATAATATTTTTTGGAAATCCGTAGTTATTAATAATTATTTGTAAAACTATATAGGCGATTTTTTCGGCGTTATTATTTTTTATATAATAAAAAATAAACGTATTTGGTAAATTTGTCCATTACAATTAATATATTATTATATTTAATTCGTATAAATGGTTTTTTTCAAAATGGTAGTTTAACAATAAAATCTATTATAATAATTTATTATATTTTATTGGGGCTTGGTAAACATTATAATAACCTGTAAAATTTATATTTTGCGAATTCGTTTTTGGTACAAAATTCGCAATTTTTAATAATTTTTCGTATTTTTTATCGTATTTTTTGGAAATTATAATATTATTTTAACCGTTTCTATATTTTGGAAATTTTTTGGTATCCGTAGGTTTTATTTCCATAAATCTTCCGTATTTTCTTTTGCGTAATCACCGTATTTATTATTATTAAATTCCGGTATATTGGTAAAAAATTTCCGTTTCCGTTTATAATAAAAATAACCCGTATTTCTTTTGGTATTATACTTTCGTAATTTGGTTTTCGGTTAAAAATATTGGCCCTACCGTTTTTTATTTTTTTCCGGTAAATAATTTTAAAATGGAATTTTATTAAAAATTTTAACCATTTAATTTGCCGTTTATTTAATATTTTATTAATAATAAAATATATTAAATTTTTATAATCCGTATAAATTAACATTTCGTATTTAATTCAGGATAACTATAATTTCCATTTTTCAAATATTCGAGTTATAATTATTAATTTTTTATTGTAAATTTAACAATTAAATTTTAATCCATATAATTTTTGCGAAAAAAAAACGCAAAAATGCAATTTTCTTTCCTCGTTTCGTTAATTAAATTATTTTCCGATTACGTAATCAAATGCGTCGGTTTCGATTTCGAAAGGTTTTTTTGGATTTAATATTTTAAAAATTGGTTTTTTGGTTATTGCGTTTCGTAATTGTTTAAAAATTTGTTATATTTATTACGTTTATTGGAATTTTAAATTTTTTTTGGTTATATTAATTAATAGGGTAACAATCGCGTCATATTTTTTAATAAATCTTTTAAAAAAATTAATAAATCCAAAAAATGTTCGAACTTTTGTTACGTTTTATAATTGGGACCATTTTTTCACCGTTTGGATTTTCGATTTTTCCATTTTAATTTTTCCAGGTGCGATAATATATTTTAAAAAATTTATTTGTTTATTATAAAAAAAATATTTTTCCGGTTCAATTAAAAATTTAATATTTTATAATTTTTGTAAAACGGTATAAACGTATTATTTATATTTTTCCAACGTTTTGGAAAAAAAATATTATCCAAATAAATAACGACGAAAATATTTAAATATTTCCTAAAAACGTAGTTATGTCACGGGCAGGCAGGGCGGACAGGTAGGTGCGGGCGATCAGGTAACAGGACAGAGTATATTGGCTATCTAGTCTTCCAGGTACAGGGTAGCAGGTGGTTGTTGACGAAGACGTAGCTCGAGGAGCTACATATCGGAGACTGCAGAGATTTCGCGTAAATATACGCGCGCGAGGCGCTCGGCCCTCGCGCCTTCACGTGACAGGGGTCATGACTAAGCGACAGCCCAGTGGCTGTCCTTCAGGTCTGTGACAAGTTAATTATAATTTGGAAAATTATTGGGACGTTGGTAAAACCGAAAAACATTATTAAATATGTGTAATATTTTTGTCGGGTGCGAAACGTTATTTTCCATTTTTCGCCTTTTTTTATACGAATTAAATTATATATTATTTCAAAATTTAATATTGTAAACCATTATATTTAATAAAATATATTTCGAAATTTTCCTATTAATAAAAATGGATAGCAATTTTTTATAATAATATCGTTTAATTGTTTATAATTTACATATAATTGTAATTTTCCGTTTTTTTTGGGTACGAAAAAAATTGGGTATTTTGCTGGTAATATTAATGGTTTAATATTATTTTTTTTGAAATCTTTTGCAAAATATTTATTCAATATTTCCATTTATATCGGGTTTACACCGTATATTTTATAAAATTTGGATTATATTCTTTTTTTTAATAATATTTCGTGGTTAAACGGGTTATATTTGGGTAATTTTATTTCGAATTTTGGGCTAAATAATTGTTTATATATCCGGTATTCGGCCGGGATATTATCGATCCGTATAATAAAATTCGATCGTTTTTCGTTCATAAATAATCGCGATTTTTCCAATATTAGTTCCAGGCGTGGTTTGCTTTTTTTTTAATAATATTATAATTTTTTGCTAGTTTTATTCCTATATTTTACGTTCGTTACGTAAAAAATTTTTCTTGGTTTTTTTTCAAAAATTAACGGCTTTTCCCATTGGATTTGGCCGGTTATCCAATTTATTTTGGGGTTATTTTTTCTAAACCAAAAATTTTTTAATATTACGTTTTTATTTCCTATTTCCGTAATATTTAAAATAATTTGTTTTTTTCGTTTATAATTTTCCATTTAAAAATATACGGTTTTTATTTCGATAATACCGTTCCCGTATAAAATTACCTTTTTTTTTACGGTTTGCAATTAATATAATCTTTTTTTATTACCAAAATATCCGTCGTTTTATTACAATGTTTGGTAAAATATAATTATTTTTATATTTTATAATCGAAAAATATCTGTATAAATTTATTATCGAATCGTATATCGAAAAATATATATTTATATATTATTATTATATTTTATATAAAGTTTAGGGTTTTTTGTTCCGTTTTTCGTATCGCCGTTCGATATCCTATACCGTTTAATTGTTCTAATTTTTTAATTTACTGGATTCGCGTCGTGGGTTTTTATTTTTTTTATTTTTGGATATTGTTAATTATATGCATTATTTTGCATGTAATAAGCCCACTTTTATTTGTATATAGCCAATTTTATTTAGTGCCGAAGTGGAGTGGGGAATGGTGGAATTCCGTTACTTTGTTAATGCAGGAATGCAATTTAAAGGTCAGCGAGTGGGGTTAGCTACCCTGTACCGGGTTTAATACCCACCCTGCACCTGCGAGTCAGCTACCCTGTACCGGGTTGAAAATTTCACCAAGTCAACGTTTAAATGCAAACCCAGAGATGGTTTGTATGCAAATGAGGGTGTTTTTTCAAAAACCCATACAAATTAGTTTTTCGGAAATTCATTCGCGGCACCGGAACCTTTTCTGGCGTGCGGACCCCCACTTCGATGTCGGAGAGTATGTAAGGGAAATAAAGCAAAATCTCCCCCAACCAATTATTTATCAGTACCAAAATTATAGTGCATTTCTACCTATTATTCAGCGCTTTTAGCACTGGTTATTTACCACGCCGCACCTAGGGTTTACCCCTATATCCCCTGTTAGCACCATTGTTATTAACAGGTTATGAGCCCGGAAAGGTTCTAGCTAGTGCACTAAAGCGCATTTTGCATTATTGGAAAGCCCTGTTTTCAGGCTTTAATTTGGTTATTGTCGCATATCCGCAGCACGTATATTGACGAAGATATTGCTGTTTTTGTGCAAATTGTTGGTTATAGGTGCTACGTTAGCACCTATCCCCCCTGTAATTACAGTGAGGGGTCGCTATATTAGCGTTTGACTCAGGCCCAATTTTCAGGCACTGCAGCGCTCGCTCGATTGCAAATCCCAAAATTTTTGGTGTGGTTTTTATGGGTTGTGCATCGCTATTGCGATTGGTTCAAATTTTTAGTGCGTTAATTAGGGTTTGCGCTAACGAGTCAGGGCCAAAACCCCTGTATTCGCCCGCTAATAGCCCAGTGATCCACTAACCGAACGCTGCAAATTACCCTGCAGGTTACCCTGCACCCACCTAGCGAATTGAACTTTCGATCGCTAGTGCACCTGGATCGGTACAAATAATACCAGGGCACCCATTAATTGTGGATTTAGGGATTCCAACCCTGTATTTTCAGTGGATTCGATCATTGAAAATAGCAATAAGCCCTATATTTGGCAAGTATAGGCCTGTAACCGTTAGAAGGCAAACGGCTATAGAAAATCCTAGATTGGGGTATTTACCCTTAGGCGACTAGGTTAGTTTTTAACTATAATTCAGGCCACCCTACAATGGAAGACAGCCCTATGTCGGGCCTCCCAGGCCCAATTCCACCGGATAGGGGCCCTGAATCCAGCCCGAATGAAGTTCTAACCGCTAAATTACAGGCGCAAGACCTGCAATTAAAAGCGTTAACTACGCAATTGGATCAACTTCAGCACACAATTCAACAGTTAACATCTCTGTTGACGCTGAAAAATGGTGAACCCACTAGTTTTAGTGGTATTGCGGGTATTAATACCCCCAATAGCGGTAATCTGGAGGCCAACCCACAGATTTTTAGCGCTAATACCGCTACCGCACCACCTAATCCACCCGGTAACCTAATTCTAGGTGACGGGATAGGTAAAGAACTATCAAAACGGGTATTTTCCTTCCCCGAAAATTGCAAATTAGTAGGGGCTAGCAATTACGACCTGTGGAAACAGGCACTTATAGTACAATTCAGGGCTATAAAAGCTGCGGAATTTATTTCCAACCCTGAAATTGGCTATAGCCTACCGGAACATGAGCAATCAGTCCTATTATTGCTTATTAAAGACAGCCTAACCAAGGAACCTTTAGAATCCATTGCATGGCATTCCAGCCCTGTAACGGCCTATAAGACCCTGGAAGATAGCTATTCCGTTGCACCCGAGATTAGCAGAGACTCGCTATATCGGGAATTTCACGCCCTAAATTTTTCGAAATTTAGAGGGTCAATACCAGAATTTAACAGCCGTTTTAATTCCCTGGTAGCTAGATTAGCGAATGCCAACGTGCAAATTAGCCCTATCGATGTACGAAATCAATACCTACGGGCCCTGGAGGGGACGTTCCCTACCTGGACCGAACGCCAACGCAGTACCCAACGGGCCCTGCAGGCTATAGGCCAAAATTCGGATCGATTAAATTTGCAATACCTTATGGCGGACCTTATATCCGAAAATTCGATTTCAGGCTCTACAACTGCCAAAGCCACTAATTACAGGGCTGAAGGTCGAAAATCAGGGAAAAAAGGCGCTAAAAAGGACGCTAAAAAGGAAAATAATGGGCAGGACGGCACCTCCAAATCACGAAAAAAGGGCAAATCAACCCCTAATTCGGATTCGGCTATTGCAAAAGATAATAAATCCTCCAATTCCAGCGAATCGAACGCTGGAACTTCCATGATTTCAATGGATTTCGAGTTATTTACGGGCTCGATTCCAGGTGACGTTAGCGTTTGCGCAGCGTATAACGCCCTGGAACAGGCAGGCGATTCGGGCGGTAATTTACCGTACCGGGCACTGCAACAGGAGGTTAATTCCGCTATTAGCGGGGTTATAGAATTATGTTCGGAATCGGATTCGGAACCCGATTATACCGGTAAAACGCTAAAACCACAGGTATTAGCAACTAATTCTAAGGCTAAGACGAAGCCTGGAAGCGGCGTAAATAGGGACCCTAAGCCCCGACGGCTAGGCTACCCGGTCCTGTACGATACAGGTAGCACGCACCATATCTTTGCAAATAAGCAATTTTTTACCGATTATACCCCCGGCTCAACAGTCGAAATCGGTACCGGAGGTGGCCCTGTTAGGCCTATTGGCACTGGAACTGTTAAAATACAGGTCCGGTATGGCTCCAAAATTGACGAATTTAGAGAGGTTACGTTAAATAACGTGCTATATATCCCCTCGTTTGGAATAAATATCGTTAGTGGGCTAATACACTACAATACAGGGGGCGTATTATTAAAAAATACCCTGTACGATCGGGATCGCAAGGCGTGGGGACGCCTAAATACCGCCAAAAATTCGTTCTGTTTGGAGGTAAAAGGGTGCGATATCCTTATTCGAAATACTACATCTACGGTTTCGAATTACGCCTGTGTAATTGGTGAATATAGCACCGCCTCTAGCCTAACCTTACAGGGGGTTACAAAGGGCTACGCAGCCCCGTTGGAGGTAAAACTAAATAATATAGTCCCTGAAGACCAAGACGACTATAAAATCTACACCGATTCGGAACCGGGAGAAAATACGGTAACGGAAGTGTTAAATCCCAAACAAAATAAGGATATAACCGTAGATTTACCTGTAATGCAGAAATTTAGTGCAAAAACCCCTGAAAATCCACGTGAGATTGGGCCCCGTAGGCCCGGTAAGCCGCTAGATGACCCTTTTAAGCAGCCTAATACAAAAGGGGCTAATACCGAAAAAGAGGGGGTTTCCCACACAAGAAATCCGTTGTTAGAACCTCCTTTAGTACCGGAATTAGTGCAGGCCCCTGTAAATTACCTCCCTTTAAGCCTAAATCGAACTACCGATGGTTGGGTAACAGCTGAAGGAGACGGAATTACAGGCGATTGTGACGAAATCCAGGCCCAAAAAGCCCTGTTATGGCACAGGCGCTTAGGGCATATAGGGTTGTTATTGCTTAAAAAGACCGCTAAAAACGCAGACGGTCTACCTAATTTCGACAAAATTAGGGCTATTACCTGCATTACTTGCATTAAAGCCACCTCTGTTAGGCGTACAAATAAAGGGGCACTCCCTACACCCCCTAATATCCTCGATTCCATAGAGGGTGATACAGTAACCCTTAAACCTAACCCTCACAATAAAAAACCCGCATTTTTGTTATTAGTGGATCGAAAATCACGTTTTCGGTGGTCGATCTCACTACGGAATAAAGCCGGACCTACGGTTTTAGTGGCTATTAAAGGCTTTTTTAAGGTTTTAAAAGCTACGTACGGGCGCTACCCCACTAAATTTCATTTTGATGGGGGGCACGAGGTAAATACAGAGCTTCAAGATTGGTTTGCAAGTAAAGGTGTTAATTTTAGCACCTCCAACCCCTACAACCATGGCCAAAACGGGCTAACGGAACGGTCCGTTAGGGTTATTTTGGATAGGCTAAGGTCTACCATTTTAGCGGCAGGTCTACCACTATATTTATGGTGTTATTTACTGTCAGCCGTGGTTGATTTAGTTAACCGTACAGCGGTAACTAACAGGGAGTTAACACCCTACGAGGAATTTTATTCCGAATTTCAACCTGGATTACCACACAGGCCTAATTTAGGCCATTATCGGGTTATTGGTACCGTATGCCAGGCTATTATACCGCTGGAAAAACGCCAAAAATCCAACAAATTGGCTCCCCGAACGGAAACAGTAAGGCTTTTAGCCCATTTATCCAATTCTACAGCGTTGGTTTACGCCCCCGCCAGACGGGCCGTATATAAAACCTCTACCGTAAAAATTTTAGAGGGTATACCCGCTGAAAATTTGGCTATTCCAGGGGAAACGCTACAGATTTCAGAGGGGGAAAATCCAGATTTAGAGGGGGATTCTAATTCTGAACCTGAAGACGAAATCTACAGCGCCAAAACTTTGGATCCAGTGGATAATAATCCCCTACCTCCCGCAATTACAGTTCCTCCCTGGCCTGTACAGTCTACTGTTCGCCCCCCAGAGCTTATAACGGTAGCGGTGCCTAATTCAGCACCTAAAATAACGGAAGTTCCGGTGTTTTCGGCACCTAAAATACAGAATATGGAGTTAAATTCGCAGTTCGAAAACCCAGATCCTATGGATATCGATTACGTGCATTATCTTTGTTATCAAACCCAAAAGAAAACAAAGAAAAAGCCCACTAAAGACGGCGAACCAAATAGCTACCAACAGGCCCTAAAAAGCCCTGAAAGTGCTAAATGGTTAGCAGCTTTAGCGTCTGAATTCGACCAGATCGTTACTGCAAAAACCTTCCGTTTTATCCCTAAAATTAAAATGCATACAGGCCGTAGACTAATCTCTACCCGGCCGGTGTTTAAATTAAAAAAGGATGAAAATAATAAGCCTATAAAGTATAAAGCCAGGCTTGTTGTTAGGGGGTTTTTACAGGTCGAAGGCCTAGATTATATCGAGACTTTTGCTAGCACTAGTATACCGCCCACCTGGCGTATATTATTGGCTATAGCTAATGCACAAAATTGGGAAATAGAACAAATCGATTTTATCGGTGCGTTTTTAAATAGTGACCTTACCGACGTAGATATTTATTTGCAAATTCCAGAGGGTTTTAGCGATTGGGCTAGATCTTGCAGCCCTACTACCGCTAAAATTTTAGTGCAAATGGGCTATAATCCAAAGGAAATGCAAGTTATACTGTTGGAAAAGGCGCTATACGGTCTGAAACAGGGCCCAAGAGAATGGCAAACAAAGCTAAAAAGCCTACTTTTTACAGAAGGTTTTAAGCCGCTAATCTCTGATCCAGCTGTCTTTTATAATGCTAAATCCAAGCATTTCATTGTTACTTTTGTTGACGATTGCCTGCTAATAGGTCCTAAATTGCAATATATTCAGGATTTAAAAGCCCGTTTTAACAAAATATACGCATTGGAAGACAGGGGCCCTGCAGCCTATTTTTTAGGCGTTCAGATTATAAGGGACAGGCCTAACCGCCTGCTTTGGCTCCATCAAAGTCAGTATATAGAGGAAGCATTAGCAACGTTCGGATTAGCTGATTGCAAACCTATTTCTGTTCCCTTACAGCCGGGTGTGCTAAAATATAGTGGGGGCAAACCCGTAAATGCGCTAGAAATCAAATTGTTACAGCGTATTATCGGCACCCTAATGTATTTAATGCTATTAACGCGCCCGGACATCGGTTTTGCGGTTCAATGGTTATCTCGTTTTTTAACGAAAGCCACTACAATCCACTTAACGGCAGCTAAAAACCTACTTCGCTACTTAGCAGGTACTAAATCCCTAGCAATCTGCTACGGAAATAGGGTAATTAAAGCTAATTTACCACCTAACTCTTTGATTGGGGGTTTTAAAGGCCTAAAATTACTTGGTTTTAGTGACAGCGATTTTGCCGGGGCTAGGGAAGATTCAAAATCCACTTACGGATATTTGTATACCCTATCTGGGGGCCCTATAACGTGGAAGTGCAAAAAGGCTAGTACTATAGCTTTAAGCACCCCAGAAGCCGAAACCGACGCCTTAGCGGAAGCCCTGCGTGAAGCACAGTGGCTTAAAAGCCTATTTACAGAGATTGGACTACCTGTAAAAGGCCCTATTGCAATATTTGGAGATAATACAGGCTCTATAGCTAACGCACACAACCCTACGCACCACCAACGTACTAAACATACGTTATTAAAATTTCACTACGTAAGGGAGTTAGTTACAGAAGGATTAGTGACCCTAAAATACCTGGAATCCAAACAAATGCCCGCTGACGGCCTTACAAAGCCCCTAACGCTTCCAATTCACAAGGTTTTTTTAGAGCTTATAGGGTTAAAACCCCTGTAAACTTAGTTTTTACCTATTGAATTGTAGGGCACCTAGTTAGTTCGTTAGCTAACTACCACCATTTTTCTCCTTTGTTTGCAATTATTGGATTTTTGTTAGCCCGACACCAACCGATCTACCCAAACCTACCCTGCTCAGGTTGATTATTAAACAACTTATACCGACCTTATACCCGAAGTCGAATCCGAATTTAATTAGCTCGCGTTTTGGGCGACCTAGCGATTTTTAATCTACCCTATATATTAAACTTTTCTGGGATCCACAACAACGAACAGCCAGATTAGCTACCTGGCTTAGTAGTAAGTTCCGTTGGTTATAATCTGTAGGTCGTGGGTTCGAATCCGGGGGTTGTTACAATTCTGGGGGTCTTTTTCAATTCGGGGGTTCGTCCAATCTGGGGTTCAGTCAATCGGGGGTTTGGTACAAAGAGCTTATTCATCCAGGGGGTTCGCACCGGGGGTTCGAGTTGGGTTGGGACACAAGGGGGAATTTCTTTTGTTTTTTTTTGTTTTGGGGGTTTTATTTTACGTACTTTTCTTTTCCGACTTTATTTTTGGATTAAGTAGCAAAAGAGAGGGGGTGTTAATTATATGCATTATTTTGCATGTAATAAGCCCACTTTTATTTGTATATAGCCAATTTTATTTAGTGCCGAAGTGGAGTGGGGAATGGTGGAATTCCGTTACTTTGTTAATGCAGGAATGCAATTTAAAGGTCAGCGAGTGGGGTTAGCTACCCTGTACCGGGTTTAATACCCACCCTGCACCTGCGAGTCAGCTACCCTGTACCGGGTTGAAAATTTCACCAAGTCAACGTTTAAATGCAAACCCAGAGATGGTTTGTATGCAAATGAGGGTGTTTTTTCAAAAACCCATACAAATTAGTTTTTCGGAAATTCATTCGCGGCACCGGAACCTTTTCTGGCGTGCGGACCCCCACTTCGATGTCGGAGAGTATGTAAGGGAAATAAAGCAAAATCTCCCCCAACCAATTATTTATCAGTACCAAAATTATAGTGCATTTCTACCTATTATTCAGCGCTTTTAGCACTGGTTATTTACCACGCCGCACCTAGGGTTTACCCCTATATCCCCTGTTAGCACCATTGTTATTAACAGATATATGGTTATTTTTTGTTTTAATCAAATTAAATGAATATTTCGCTAATACGGGTATTTTGCGTATATTCGTAATTATTTCGTTATTTCGTACGTTAAAATTCCATAAAATTTTAATTATTGGTGCAAATTTTGGTTACCGTAATTTTTATTTATATTAAGTTTATATTTTGGTTAATATATGCATTTTGCATATATTTCGGATATATTTATATTATAGCAATTATTTTTAATTGCAATACGCTATAAAATAATTGTCGTTGAACGTAAAAATTGCGATTAATTTAATATTAAATTTTATTTAAATTTCCCAATTTGGTAAATCGGTTATAATATATATTTCGTAAATATTTATTATTTTAAGTCGTTGTAAAAAAAAATTGTAAATTATTTTCCTATTTAAATAAAATTTACAATTATTTTAAAAACATTTTGCCCAAAAGATTTTTGCGTATCGGGGGTATTTGGTATCCAAAATTGGGTAATTTCCCAAAATTGCATTAATTGGTCCCGTAAAATGTCGGATTTGTGCCTAAAATAATAATCCGGGAAATTATATTAATCGGTCGTTTCGGTATAAATCGATATATTTTTTTTCGTATATATAGGGGTTATTTTCCTTTATTGCATTATATTGGTTCGAAAATATAATTTCGTTTTCGCTAAACTCTTTTTTTTAAATCCCCGTTTAATTCCTATATTAAAAATTAATTGGTTATTTTAATATAATGGGTTTGTTTTAAAAATTCTTTATCCAATTTTCCTAAAACGTTTAAATTTGTAAATTCGGGTAATTGGGTTTTTTATCGGTGCAATTTCGCTGGTTATTTTATTTTTAAAAATATTTGGTTTTTATTATTAAAATTCGAATATTTCGGGATTTTTATAAATACCAACCTATATTAATTTTGGAATTATTATATATTATATAGTTATCGTTATAATAAGCGGTCCAATTTATCGCGTTATATTAATTAAATTATATTTGCTGGTAATTGGTAATATAAAATTTTCGTAATTTTTCGGTTTTGTTTTTAAAATTAGGGGTATTTTTCTGGTTTTTAAAACAATTTTTAATAATATATTTTATTTTATTATATTTAAAATATTTACCGTTTTCGGGATTTTTACGGGGTTTTTTATATTATATAGCGTTAAAATTTATAAATTTATTATAAATATTATAAATTATATTGTAAATTTGGGGTATTATATAACGGAATTGCTATTATCCACCGTTATTTTTATAATATATTAGTCGGAAATATTGCTATTTGCGTCCCGTATTAATTTACCGAATTACGGTAATAAATATTTATTATCCGTTTTATTTTTCTGTTACGACCAGGATTGGTACCGACACGATTGGGCAAGAATGAGAGAGGTGTCGGGAACCCAAGCCAGAACTAACCAAGAAGCACGAACCAAGGACAGAGAAGGAGAGCACGAGGTCACGTGGTAATAAGATAAGAAACCCTAACCCGATCACCAGAACAGGAGTGACCACGATCATTGCCAAGGAAGTGATCAGCACAGCCGTGATCACCCCAGAGTGATCATGATCACTTACACAAGAGTGATCACACTTGGAACATAGTCTATATAAGGCACGCTCATTACCATGTAGATAGATTCGATTCTAGGATTGCTTAGCAGCAATCAAACTCTAGTTAACCTCAAGACTTACTTGAGAACGATCATAACTTCACCCCCAGTCATTGAGAACCCCAGTTACCCAGTCAGACGCTCAGTTGCTTCAACCCACTGTACTTTACCCTAAGAACAGGTTACCCCGATACCTTGATCGTAACATTTTCCTATCGACGTTCGTAAATCCGATTGTCGAATTTAATAATAAATTCGACGTATTCGAAAAAATTTTCGGGTCCGTCGAAATTGGACATTTTATTTTTTATTTCAATTTTTTATTTTTAATAAAATTGGAAAATTTTAATTTTTTTAATTATATGCAATTTTATTATTAATTTTTTAAATTCGGTTATATAAATAAAAATTAATTTGGTTTATCGCAGGTTGGTTAAATCCCGTTCGGTTTATCGTTTTTTATTAAATTCCTGGAATAATAAATAAAAAATGCGTTTATATTTTGCGAAAATTAAAAAAATGTCGGTAATTTTTAACGTTGTTTTTCGGGGGGTACGTTTAATTATTTTTGCAACAAAAATTCGAATTAAAACAAAATTTGTCCTCGGAAAAAAATGGCCGCGTATACCATTTTTTCCGTTTTATTGCGGAAAATTTCCAAATAAAATATTTGGTAAATGCGTATTTATATAAAATACCTTTTAAATTATTTAAATATATTATCGAACGTAATTGGAAAATTAAATTTAAATTTTTCGCGCCCATTAAAAAAAATTAAAATAACGTTAATATTGGTTTGAAAAACCTGGAATTTGTTTTAAAATTAAATTGCGCGGAATATTTATTTGTAAAATTCCTGGTTAATTTAAATAATTTGCCTGCGAAATTGGTTTTTCTCGTTTTTATTATTATTATAGTTTTTGGTCCGAATAGGGGTTTTTTAGGCCCTTTTATTGGTCGCAATAAAAATATTGGGGGTATTATTTTTAAAAATTTGGAAAAATATATTATCGGTAATATTATTCGGTATATTTTAAAACAAAATATTAAATAGGAATAATTAAAATATTACAATTAAAATATCGGATAATTTGTTTCTATAATAAAATATAATGGATTAAAACAATTAAACGTTTAATTGGTAATTGGGGGCTTTTAATAATTGGGGTAAAATTATAATCGTTTTTAAATAAATATTAATATTAATTAAAATTTAATTGCTGTTAAACAATCCTAAAATCGAATTTATTTATATAATAATAAACGTATTTTATATAAACCAGTAATTATTTCCCGTAAATAATTATTCCACAGTAATAATTATTCGGGGTAGTAATCGTTTTACCTATATAATTATTTCCTTTTGGTAATCGGGTTAGGGTTTTTTATTTTATTATTACGTAACCTCGTGTTTTTTTTATTTTTGTCCGTGGTTTTCGGGGGTTTTAATTTGGGTTCCCGACATTTTTTCCGTTTTTGCCCAATTGTATCGGTGTTAACCCTGGTCGTAACAATATATAATTTATAATATATAATTTCGAAATGGGGTAGTTGGAATTCCGTTAATTTATTAATTACAGGAATTGCAATTTTAAAATTAACAAATAGAATTAATTACCCTTTACCGGGTTTAATACCCATTTTGTACCTGCAAATTAATTACTCTGTACCGGGTTCAAAAATTTATTTTTACGTGCGAATTTAAAAATGGTTCATTAGCAAATAAAACTGTTTTAATAAACCCATACAAATTTATTTTTGGGAAATCCATATGCAGTACCGGAAACTTTTTTAACATACCGACCCCCATTTTAATATCAGAAAATATATAAAAAAATAAAACAAAATTTTTCCACCAATATATTAGCGTCCATTTGCGTATAACGTTCTATTTTAATGCATTTAGCCTTTTTAGCACCTGTTAATAACCCCGCCGCATTTAGGGTTTACCCCCTAAATCCCTTGTAATAAACCCTTCTTATTAACAAATAATAATATATAAACAAACGTTATTTTAAATAATATTTCTCCCCGAATTAATATAGTTTGTAAATTTGTTCGATAAAATAAAAACGTCCGGGTTATTATTATCCAGAAAATATTTTTACCATTATATTTATTTATAAAAAAACAAACTGGGGAAAATTTTAGTTTTTTTATTAAATCCGTTTTATTACATATTACGGAAATAATTACCAAAATAACAGCGCTAAATAATAAATATATTAGATTAAAACTAAATTAGGGCCAATTTTTCGTCGGCGGTAACTCCATTTCTAATAATATATAAAATATTAAAAAATTATATAAACTTTAAAATAATATTAATATATAAAAGTGTTATCTTTTACCGTTTAATTAGAAAATAATACGTTTTTCAACGGGGGCGCGGTAATTTACTAGAACAAATATACGCGCGGCGTTTTACACATTACAAATATTAGAAAATAATAAATATTTTCTAAAGTTCCGCATTTGTTTCGAATTATTCAAATGGGTGGTACATATAGCTACGGGCTTCAGGGATGAGCCCTGAGACTACCATAGGAACGTTCAATTATGGAGCTCTGGGCTTTAGGGATGAGCCCTGAAACTATTACCAGAGTACGTTACCAGCGCAAGACCCCTACAGCCACCGGCTCCAGCCCTTAGGGGCTAGCCCCTTAGCAGCACGTTTAATTCCTTACAGGTCAGTTCTGGCCGTTTCTCCATTCCAAGCACGGGTTATAAGCGCCCGGATATCTTCCCTTTTCACCGAACGGGGGTTCCAATACGGCTTTTCCATGGCAACATCAGTGACTCTTTCGATGTCGGTTTCCGCCATTCCTAGGTCCTTGAGGGATCTTGGAATGCCTGTTCGACTGATTATGTCGTTGATCAGAACGACAGGCCCTCCCAGACCAGTGGCAGACCCAGCAAGCTTCGTCTGCGAGATGGCCTCTATCAAGCTAGCTATGGTTTGCTTGGGTATAGAGGGCAAGTTATAGGCCAGAGTATGAGGCAGCAGTACTGCGTGTGTCTCGGCATGGGGAAGCCCTGCCGTCCCAGCCACGGCATGGGCCAGCTTGTGCTGCAGAGCTATCCCGGTGGAGGCCACGGCGTATCCTGCGAGGAAAGCACCGCGCAAGAGGGCTGTCCGAACCTCGACCGAGCTCGAGTTCCCATCCAGGCTACCAAGAGCAGCCCCGAGACACCTGATAGATTCCAAGGCAAGGACCGACGTTACTGGGTTGCTGTGCTGGGCATACAAAGCCTCGACTGATGACGTAGTTTAGTGTTCCGATCAGACGACCCAAAGGATAGCCAGCAGCACTGGTTGAGGTATGGAACTCACTTGAGTGGGCAAGGGCATTGATGCCGCTTGGGAACGATACATCGAGGGGCAGATCCAATGTTAAATCCACGTCGTAAATAACGACTGTTGGCAGGATTTTGGGGTCGGTCACCGAAACTTTCTTTCCATCAGCGCCCTTCTCCCCAAGGATCGGCGTCATTTCAGAGCCCGAGTAGGTCGTCGGAACAACTACATGGGGCAGTTCCGTCCTCACAGCGAGCGCTTTCCCTAGTCCCACGGCACTGCCGCCACCCAGCGATACGATACAGTCCCGATCGGCTGTCAGTGGCAGAGCATCATTTATGACGGAGCTAGGATTATGCACGGCGGCAGTACTGAGCAGCTCGACCTCGGAAATCCCATCCTCCCCTAACCTCTTTCGGATTTGCCGGGCTAGAGAAACACGGCCAGGTGATGACACGAGCAGAGGCTTTTTACAGCCGCTAGGAGCTGATAGGTTGCGTATCTCATTTGCAAGGCTCGAGAGGGTGCCGCGTCCGAAGATGACCTTGGGCGAGGGGGTGTTACGATAGACGAACGAGTCCATACTGCAGCGGTTGAACGAGGTTGTGCGGGTCCAAAAAAGAGAAAGAAAACCATCATTATCCCAGTCAGTCGGGGATAGAGGGTAATATACCGATCCCATAAGATGAAGCAATGTACACCAACGTATTATTTCGTGGAGACGGGCGGGGCATCAAGCTAACGTCATAAGGTATGCGTAGTTCGCAGGCCGAGCTATCGTCCCTGCAGACCTCCTCCCACCCCACACACACAGCAATGCTTCTGAAAGATGAAGTGGCGAGGATTGGCTCCCAGGCCGTCAAGATCGCGGCCTTGTGCTCTGATCCCACAGGAGCGACAGCGAGCTCCTACTGAAGTCACGGATGTTTAGCGCAGGTCGATGCTACAACCAAGTTCCTGGATGCGGTGTGATAGCCCTAACGACAGACCAGCCAACATAACATGTCCAGGTCTATTGCTTTGTTGAGATCCCCGCCGCTACCAACATCGTGGTCATGTACAAATATTCAGTATTATAGTGTGTATTTAACAAGTGTATCGGAGTTTATAGGTTGTTTAAGCTAACCCTGATAGTTATCTAGCACGCCTTTCACGTCTGGAAACTTACCCCCACCCCCTCAAAAGAGAATTACCTCAATTCAACGGACCTTTCTGTTCGTCGACCCAATTCCATTCGATTTGGCCCCTGCATTTGGAATATCGACCACGCTTTGGTCTGGTCTTACCTTGAATTTGGTGCCTCTCCATGTGACCGTCGTGCCCAATAACACAGCCCTGGTCCAAATAGGCAGTGCCAAAATTTCACGTCCAATCCACGCGAGAATCCAGGCGCCAAAAGGCCGCTTCATGAGCTCGTTGCCTTGGGCAAAATCTGGCGAGTCTGCATCCTTCTCGATGCTGCGACAGGAGTGGAGAAAATGGTACACCACATAGTCCAGCGTCGCCCAGACGGCGATTGCAGCCAGCCAGATGGACCACAGGGCAGTCCAGGTATGCGGGATGGGCCAGTCGGCGGGGTTGGGACACCACGGCGTGGTGGTTAGAGCGTGGGCGAACGCCATGCAGCAAACCATAGACTCGACGCCAGGCTCGACCAAGGTTGCCAGCAGAACCGTCCACTTGCGCACGCGAAGCCACCTTACCCGGCGGGCAATATACGACCCGACCGAGTTGTTCATCATGGGCTGCAAGGCCAGATCGCCAAATACTAGACCGTGGTTGCCGTGGCCTGGCACCTGCGAACGCCACAGTAAATCTCCAATCAGATGGTCCTCGCAGATGTATGCCGAGAAGTAGTCTATCCCGCGTGGGCGAGTCGCCGTTTCTTTAGGTAGTATAGGATTGTGTGCAGGGTCAGTGAGGCGGTCGAGATGAGATTTGCGAAACATGTTGCTCTTTCCGCAGATGCAGGGTGCGACGCCGACGGTGTTGATGGCGCTGTAGAATTTGCCGTGTGTAGTTGCCATGAACATCTCATCAAGGCGGCCGCCGCCGGTCCGCAGGACTCCGGAGTCTTGAGGCGGAGTGACGTCCACAGACAGTGGGAGCTGGTGAACGAATTTGTAGGGCCTGGAGCCGGCAGGGAAGCCACATAGCTTGTCAACCATCCGGCCAGCCGTGCCTTTAGACACCCATATATTGCAGTCAATGATCCATATTATGTCGCCTTTGGCTTCACGGTAGGCATGACTGATGTTGCGGATCTTGGGGTTGGGGCCAAGGTTACGTGTGTCGCCAGTGGTGCCGTAGAGCAACGGATCCTCGGTTTCGACAAAGAGACGGACGTCATGTGTGGCGCTGTATTCGACCACGACTTTCTTTAGGACAGGGTAGGCTGGGTCTTCTTTGGACGAAATGCAGAGGTGCACGCTCAGCTTGTCTCTTGGGTACGATTGCTGGAGGGTCGAGATCAGGCATTCGTACAGCCGCGGCTCAAGACCTTTGACTGGGCGGATCACGGTTACGTGCGGTACATCCTCAGATGTGAGTGAAGGCGATACTGGTGGCGGCGGAGGGCGCGAATATGAGCGGAAGCTGGTGGAGGGGTGCAGATTGTTAGAAGGAGCGGCTCTAAAGGCCGTGGTGGGATTGCATGTAACGTTAGGGCGAAATACGCCCCCGATGCTGTCTTACAGTTGATATAAACCAATGGCCTGTACGCAAAAAACAATAAGCGACCAGATAGCTCCGGCATAAGCCAGCCCGTCCATGAGCAACGGCATCTGTTGAATGTGGTGTCGTCGCAAAGCGCAACGGTCGCAAATGTGTGCACGAGGATGGTGGGCGTAATGAGGAAGCGGGCGAGCGAGCGGGTGCGACGAAGGCTCACAAAGTGCGGTGAGACAGATGAATCTGTTGCTTTATTGAAGAAGCAGAGGCTTGATTCGAGGTTTGGCAGAAGGTTTTGGCTTCATTACTCTCTCAACTACCACCTCTCTGCTGATCTCTAGTTGAGGAAAAGCCCCTGAAGTAAAGACCCATGACTGTGAAATTCGATAGGTCTAGCTGGTGGATCCCATCTATCCGTTCCTTCAGTCGCGTGGAATCTAAATGATTTTTTTTTTCGGGCTACGCGAAGTGACGATTTCCCTTCGTCCCTAAGGGTACTCTGTGGTAAAATCAGCCAACCCTGTGCTAAAGCTACGCGAGCCTGACACCGCCTGCCACTGTCTTTAGGAACTCAATTCTCCAATCATAACAATCTAAATGACATGCACCGACAGCTAGCCCCACCATGAAGCTCGTTAAACCAATGATATGCAGTCAATACAACGTCCAATTGCCAAGTGCTAACCCGTCTTGCCGTGCCGAGGACCCCCCCCAACGAGGGTGGGGCCTGGCAGAAAAAAAACTTCGCCTACAAAATCTTGAATCTGGGTTCAGAACACGCCTAATTCCATCGATCTCTCCGTCTCTTGATCACAACCAATACTAAAGACGTATCCTCAGTCTTCAATACTGTCCGCTTTAGCTGGCTGATGCATACTTTGCCGTCTTGAATGGCCGCTTCAAATCAGCCTCTGCCGGTATCGCAGAGGGAGCTTCCCTCACACCGGTAAGTCGCCATCGTTGGCCTTCAATTTGCACTGCCAGCTTGGCAGCCACGTATTTCTAGAGTACCCTACCCACAGTGCAAGTGCACCGATCGCGGTGATGACTTTATCATTGGTGCTGAGAGACCTACTTAGTAGCTCTCAATGAGTGCCTCTTATTATAGACTACAACGGTATCTGAGCGATCGCATTTTGCCATACGGGGCGCATACCAAGTGGTATGCTGTCATGGTTCACTCTCCCATCCTCCTAGGTACTGGTACACATCTTGCTTTGGGTGCTCGCAGGCGCCCCCAAAGCATACCATCTTGGCCAAAGTTGTTTGACTTACAGTTTCCTGTCTACAACAGTGCCGACATGCTAAAAGTCGAAAATGGCTGAGAAAAATTCCAGAACCAGCTCAGACTCACCTAGCACGAGAGCAGCTGCTTCCAAGAAGCCCTCGGCACCCAGGATTCCGGTCCACCAGATCTATGCCCTACCAGCTCCCATCCGGACTTTTCCCTTGCCAAGCTTTTACCCGAGCAACCCGCTGTCTCTCGCGCATCTCATCTACATATGGTTGAAGCAGACGGTCTTCGCCAGGCCACCAAATGAACCCTCAAAGTTGTACCAGGGCGAGTGGTCGCCAGAGACCAGGTCCGTCAAAATTTCGGATGTTGAAGCCATAAGAGCTCTGTGGGAGCAGGGCTTCTTTGGAAAAGGAAGTCTGAGCCGCAGCGAGCCAAACTGGCTGAAGCGAGAGATGAACCGCCGTGGCGTCGATAGCGTCAGTGTTGCAGAGCAAAACACCAACAAGAGGAGAGAGGAACGTCTTCGGGCCAAATGGGAACGAGCAAGGCTAGAGCAGGAGCTTATAGAACAGACTCGTCTTGAAGAAAGTCTAGCTGCTGCTGTCTTGCCTGCCTCTTATGTCCCGCAAGCCATTGTACCTCCAGTCGGTCCTCTTGAGCTTCTCAGACTGCCTAACTCAGCGTCGGATCTGGAGGTCCCACCTTCGATTCCCAGTTCTACCAGCGGACTGGCCACCGGCACAAGCGGGGTGTCCTGCGATGTGGCAACCTTGGCGGAACAGTCCCAGGTCAATGGTAGTGCCCATCCGTCCTCTCACAAGATTGAAGGTCTGCACCATCTGCTCAAGAAGCAGAAGAATGTTCGTTTCTCCGGTGGGGTCGCATCGACCACATTTGATCAAAATGAACCGCCTAGTCCCCGAGGTTCGCAATCACAACTCCTGGAAGATTATTTGAAACCATCACCAGTGCAGAAAGGCCAAGGTAATGACATCTCGCACCGCACGCCTCTTGACGAGACTCGAAACCTCGAGCACCTGCAGTTATCTGCACAGGAAGCATTTTATCTTTCATTTGCCATCGGCGCACTGGCAGTCGTAGACCCAAAAACACAGGCGATAATGTCAAACTTGGAGCTTCTGCACCTGTTTGCCGACCACTACTACTTCCCGCCACGATTGCCAAGCCATGCATCCTCTGGTCTACGCACCGATGACCCATTTCTTGTTCATTACGTTGTGTATCATCACTTTCGATCACTTGGCTGGGTTCCTCGCGAGGGTGTTAAGTTTGGAGTCGACTTGCTCCTTTACCGGCGCGGACCCGTATTTGATCATGCTGAATTTGGCCTCGTGGTGCTTCCATCTTATTCACACCCCGACTGGAATCTTGAGGAGCGCAAACACCCACAGCAACATCTATCTTGGTTCTGGTTACATGGTATCCAACGGGTTCTTTCCCACGTGCTCAAAAGTCTGGTTCTTGTCTACGTTGACATCCCACCGCCCTCAACCGTCGACTTGGTGTCAGACCCAAACAAGGGCATTGTTGGCTTGCTGGAGCGGTACAAGGTCAGGGAAGTGATGGTAAGGCGTTGGTCTTCCAACCGCAATCGGTAGCCGATATTGCGGCGATCATTTGATTAGATGCTTCTTTCCTGAAGCAGCGATAGACCCCGATGCAAAAAAAAGCTGCACACAATTCACACCGAGTTAGTAATCAAAGTTTAGGCAATGTTTGAATGTGAAAGAGTTAATGAACCCATATCGCCCATGCACCGAGCATCTGACACGAGACACTACGCGCGTGACTTTTGGCGAAGTGGGCGTGTCTAGTGAAACTCGCCGCGCACTGAAATATGCACTAAGCGCCGGTCTCATGATCGGCCGGTCTACCAATGGACGGTAGTCGGCCAGTATGTCCAGGCTCGCACCAGAACTTCGAGGTTCCAAGCTCCACAAAGGCTGCATTTTTAGGTTGTGTCATGATTATATAGTCTCACTGATTATACCGTCGTGCTTTTCTGGTCGCGAACGACATTTCGCACACCAGATCCAGATTGTCGAAGAGAGAACCGCCTGGTATCGAGAGACCAAGTTCGACAACGCCCTTGCCCAGCAAAGCATAGTACAACACATAAAGGATGAGATCATGCGCTTGTTCCAACCGCCTTATGGCAGCCGCCTTCCTTATCGGAGTCATGCCACTCATCGCCCATGTCGGAGCTGCACCTACAGAGGTGCCCCAGCAGCGGGGCTGCCAGACCAAACCTTTCGCATTCTTTCTAGCGGGTGATTCGACAACAGCTATACAGAGTCCGAACGGTGGCGGTTGGGGCACGGGGTTTCTGTCCTATCTCAACGACACGGCGGGAGCGTGGGGTGTCAACCATGGCATCAACGGCGCAACGACGGCATCTTTTGTCGACGCAGGGGAGTGGGCACGTGTGATTTCGTCGGTCCAACAACACAGCGCAAACAGCAGCTGCGTCGTGACGATACAGTTTGGGCACAACGACCAACTCCCATCCCGCGGGGTCTCGAGAGAACAGTTTCAGTCAAACTTGGAGAAGTTTGCCATTGACGTCCAGGCCGCGGGCGGGCTACCAGTGATACTCAGCCCGCTGTCAAGAAGGGACTTCTGGGACAACGGAACGCTTGTTGATTCTCTTGGGGTTGAACGGAGCTTAGCCATGACGGCGGCGGGCAATTCAGGTGCCAGATTTGTTGATCTGAACCAGGCCAGCGCGAGTTATGTTCAGGCCCTCGGAGCGGAGGCCAGTAACAAGTATAACAGCAGCCCTCGTGACACGACGCATCTCGACAAGTGGGGTAGTGTGGTATTCGGAAGGATGGTTGCAGACTTGCTGCTTGGGCATGATGCAAGATTGGACAGTGAAGATGGAGATGTTGGGATGATGGTACAGAACCCCGAGTTGACACTTCTCCAGCAGGGTGGTTCGGACGAGCTCGAGCCTAGGGCAGAATGCCTTAAGGGGTGGATTGTAGAGGACAAGGAGCTTAGTCGCAAGATATGGAGGGGGGATGCTGCCTAACGGATGTGATTGAGCCGTGGGAAGTCAGATAAGTCTTTGATATCGCTATACCTGGCCTTAATCCCACGCCAAAGTTTCTTCTCTGACAACCGTTGAAGTACTGTACCAGAACAAGACAAGGTTCTTGCATCATTTTACACCATAGACCGATGAACCCGCCGTATTTTGTTTGTCCCATATCGATATGGCCCCTTCAGCTACTGAGCTAATGTGCTTGCTGCATAAAGTTCATCTGGTTACTTCCGCTTAGTCCCGTCCCAATTCTTCACATCCACACCCTCGGGCGGATGAACCTCGACCTGACGGTTGGCAACATCCGACCAGTCCATGCTCAGCTCTGTCCCGTTGCTTTCAGTGTAGCTCTTCATCATGGCACGCTTAGCCTCGGGTGTCGCGCCCTTGTACAGCTTCTCGAAGAAATGATTCACGTCCTGTGGCTCCTCATCGTCATCGCCGAGCTTCTCCCAGTCCTTGGGTCCGCTCTTAGAACTTGTTGGATACGGCGGTGGCTTGTTCTGAAGGACCCAGTCCGGTATCGGCTTGGGCTTTGGCGGCTCGTCTTCCACGTCGGGTTCAGACAGTACCGATTCCTTCGGTTGGGATACCGATGCAAGGTCGGAAGAGTCCGTCATGGAACCCCACGTTTTCCATTTCTCACCAGGTTGCGCCTTGACCAGTGTTAGCTCAACCTTGACAGACCCGACGAACTGCTTAATGGTGTGAGGCTCAATTTCATGAGCTAAGCTGAGCATCACCGGTGGATCACCCTCATTGGGCATGTTATGTAGCACAATAGTCCTTGAGTCGGCTTCGGCGCGAAAAGTTTTTTTGTCGACTCCTTTGCAAAAGATGCTTAGGGTGACGTTGGCAGAGCTTTGGAAAAAGTCAAACCGAAGCTGCTGAGGTTTCACAGCGGTGGCGGTGGTATCTAGTGCTGCGGGCCCTTGACGTCCACCGGCTGCCTTTTCTGAACCGTCCTTGCTTCCGTCCAGACTGTACTCCCCATCCACCAATGCGGGCGGGCTTGGCGTCCTGGTCACAGTCAACTTCCTCTCGGTCGCATCGGATGCCAACCTCGCCAGGTTAGACAAACACACCTGCCGCATAGAATGTGCCCTAACCCATTTTCTACTCTTGGTCAGATCAGCCTGGTTCACATTGCCCTTTTCCGGGGAGACAGGCTTTTCATTCTCGGCTTGCTCCAATGTGCAATTGTAGAAGCCATCGCCGTCGACCTTGGCCAATACCAGATCCTCCTCGCGGGCTGAAGCCCCGCTGCCCAACCTGACTGCCCACAACAGGCAGGCGTCAGCGTCGGCATATCTCCCCAGCCGAAAGAGCGCCACACCGCGCCGATACTGGGCCTCCAGCATCTGCTCGAGCCTCTGTGAATGCTGCCGCGCAGCGGCAATATTGTACGCATGCTCGGCGTCAACAATGGCGCGCTCAAACTGCGATGCTTTCGTGTATGCCTCGGCGCGGGCGAGAAGCCAGATCGGAGACATGGTGACGGCGATGGCCTTGGTCAGATGTGGGATCGCGTCGGCATAGTTGCCCTCCTTACAGAGGGCTATGCCCTTGTTGGCGTTGACGAACTCCATGATATTGGTCGAATCAGACGACTTGCAGCCGCAATCTGTACTCAGATGCCAAGCAGGGTTGCGCAAGCTGATTTTTGGTTTTTCAAAATCCGAGACAGTATCAAGTTGAGTAAGCTGGTCCCGTATGGATTATTCGTTTCTGTAGACAATAGATGTGCACCGTACCAAAAGTGTTTTGTCATGTACTAGCAACCAACAAACAATGCAACCAAAGCTGGAGATGGAAGCTTTCAGAGCTTGCTCGAAGGAACGCAACTGCATAGAAGCGGGGAACTAGGGAGCTCCTCCACTCACATTAGCCAATATGCAAGGGAGGGATCACCCCACCTACCTTCCTTTTGTCAATTCGCATCACCTTGTCTTGGGATGAAGAGGAGCACTTGCCGATAATTTTATGTCTTATGCTCCTGCCTACTATCTTAGCTAACCTATCTACTTCATCGTAAGGTAGTAAATGAAGGAGGCACCTAGATTTAGGTAGGTGTCGGTAGTAGGTATGTTACATTGGCACTGAATGAAAGCAATCTACTAGACTTGACTACTTAGGTAACCTCACCTAGGTACCTGTAGGTAGGTAGTTATCGGGCAACCATGTACCCCATGTCCAAGATTGAAAATTTCTTCTGTCAATGTACTGTAGTGACTACACAGAATTAACCAAGTCACTTCATTAAAAATATCTCTATTCGAAAGCTTCACCAGTCTTTCAGACAACTGTCTCGTTCGGGTATCTTTTGGCAAACATGCCCAGAGCCTTCAAGGTGAAAGTAAACTTGTAGTTTGGATACGAAATCATGCAGCTCTTGTTGAATACGCCCTCTATGGCCTCCTGAAGCCACTCACCGTTGGGCTGCTGACGTTGCATGATGAGCTTCACGCCTTTGCGGATGGGTTCGATATGTGGGTAGTCAGCCTTCATTAGACCAATGATGGCCCATGCAGTCTGCACTACCAGTGACCCCATGGGATGCTCATTATACTCGGCTTCCTCGCAAGCCTGTGATTTCCATCCAAGTCAGTACGCATTGGCTTTGTCTTGTGGACCGCCGTCGTATTCATGAGTCACTATAGATGTGGTATAATGACTTACTCTGTAGCTTTCAGACCAGCCGCCGTCCTCACGCTGCTTGGACACCAGAAAGTCGCAGCCCTTCCTTGAGCTCTCGCTGTCCCGATAGGTCTCACCAATGCTAGCCAGACTCTCCAAAGCAAACATGCCAGCATAGGTGAAGCATATGCCCCAGCTGCCATACCAACTACCATCCGGCCTCTGATCTGTCTTGATCCAGTTCACGGCCTTGTGAATGAAAGTTTTCACCTCGGAAGCCCTGTAGTCTGGCCAGTGCTTGTGAAAGAGCGACAGGGCTGTGACACAGGCGGTGGTGCACTCGGGATATAGATACTCCACCATGATGCGCCCAAAGACCTCGGCGGCATTCAGCATCTCCAACTTTTCACTACCACGTGGCGGTTCGTACGAGGCACATCCTCCATTCTCCGTCTGGTAGGTAAGCAGCGTGTCAATTGCGTCGAAGATTCTCCTGTCACTGATGAGTTGTGGGTAGCCCGGAGTCTTCTGCAGTATAATGACGGATTTCAGTGCCTCGGAAATGCAGTCGCTGACGGCATAGCCTTGGTCCTTGTTACTGAAACCCCACGCGCCTTTGCAAGGATGCCTATAGGATTCATCCTGCCACTTGCTGTTCTCACGGATCTGCTGATCGTCGAGGAACTCGAGAGCTTTGAGCAGCATTGGTTTCCAGCGGCGATCTTCTGTCAGACCGGCATCCATCACAGCCTGGATGGCAAAAGCCGTGTCCCAACATTGAACCCCGTTGGTGCCATTGACCATCAAGCCTTCTTTGTTCACCCAGAGGAACTCCTGCGACCGCTCACGGTGTCTCTTGACGGCGTAGGAGTCCGGTCCATCCTTAATGTAGCAAACAACCATGTTCATGGCGCCATTCACGGGCGCTAGGTCGGCGTAATCCGTATTCTCGTCTTCCATGTCGACCAGTTTGCTGACCCAATCTTCTGCCCTTTTCTTCAGGAAGTCGGGGCGCAAAAACGGGTTCCAAACGTTGACAATGGCCCAGTTTGCAGCGGTAAGTAGCCACGTCTTGGGATGATAGTTGTCTCGTGGGGCAATGCTGTCTCTGTTTGCTGCCCAGTTGATCTTCTCATATGGCTCAGCGAACAGCTCCTGTCTTAGCTCTTTCACAAGATCCGTCGTCTCACCCTGCCATCTTTTCGAGTATATGTATGACATTGGTAGGAACACCATGCGCATATGGATCCACCAGCGCCACGGAGCAAACGGAACCCAGTCGGGCAGGAGCCATAACTCTGGAGGCACCGGGTTCACCAGGTCCCAAGGCACGACACCCATCACAGCGAGCCAGAATTTTGCCCAGTGCGGCGCCTGAGTCGTGCCGCCGAGCTTGTGAAGGGTTGTGCGAGCCTTGACCATGGCAGGATGGTCTGCATCCACGCCAACGATCCTCAATGTGGTGTAGTTCAAAGCTGTGCCAAACACAGTACTCTCGCCCTCGATATGAAGACCCCACCCACCGTCCTCTGCATTCGCACGCGCGAAAAGATAGTTCTTGATCTCGGTAGCAACAGGCCATGGAATCGGCGTCTTGGTCACGTACCAGCTGATGACCAAACCTGGCATGAGGAACATGGGCCCTCCATATTCGCAGCCCCAATTGCCAGGCGGTAGCTGCAGCTTTTCAAAAAAATCGAGACCGTTGACGACCGCATCGAGAGGTTTCTTGGGTTCGGGAAGTGTGGGTAGGTCCTATTAGGCACATGGTATCTATTAGTGATTGGACTCGTCGTGCAACGGCCGCCACAACGGAAGGGATGCTCACCATAGGCAGGCCAAGGTACCACTTGTCAGCGTAGCTCTGTGGCCACTCTTTGACAGCCTCGTCATCCTCGAGATAATGCCAGGTGTGTCGACCCTCGTCATCTAACATGCGCCAGCGGGCTGTGTCCGTCTTTTCAGCGAGCTTGGGGCGCTTCCAGCCTGAATCTTTAGCATTAGTGGCGGCTGAACGCTTCATAGAACCACGCTTGACACCATTGCTGTCCGTGCTGTGGATAGCCACGCCTGTGGCTTTGGCCTCACCCATAATGAATGAATGGAACACAGGTAGCTGCAGCGCTGTTTGGTGAGGGCTCGAACTATGAATATTGGGGTTCCCCAAGCTTCGTACGAATGCTGAAAGACCCGGTCTGCACCGAGAATGACATGAGCCACCTATCAGTGATAGTTGGCGGCGCTTCTATCTCTTATCCGCGATTCCGCGCTGTTGAATGATCTACAGCAACGGATGGGCGGGTATTAAAATTGAGATTGGACTCGGACCATCGACCCGCCCAACAAGGACCCTTGCTCACAAAAGGGGTCCACCCCACCAGGCCCCGCGAATCCAGAAGAGTCTTTCCTTCCCCAAAGAGATGAAAAACACCGGTTTGTTTGGTAATTTATTTGCCATCCAACCGTACTCGGACTTGTAACTGCCCTTTGCGAAACCAAAAAAAAAAAAAAAAAAAACCGGCAGTGGCTGAGTATGACCAAACATGTTAACGAATCAATCCTTGGTCAAACTGCCTCGAAATGGTTGCTTATTTCCCGTTCCCCGCAAGCATGTAAGCACGATCGGTACATGTATTGGGTTTGGGTCCTTTGATGCCGGACGGTTTTCACATATCCATGTTCACTTTGAATACTCGAGTCAAAACCGAACACGATCGATTCTCATTACACTTCCTGACTTGGCATCGGAAATGATGCTCAGGCACTCGGAGCGTGTCCGCAGGCCTTCGAGGCGTCTGCTGTTATCCTCTGTTCCTATGGAATCCCAAGTTCAAGCGAGGAGTCAAAATGCTCGAGCTAGTGACGGTCGTCAAGAACTTACCGGGAAATATCAAGGTTCTGGTCATCCAGACGCCCAGGAGAGAAGCCCGAGCGCTGGGTGGTTTGTGGAACACAGCAATAACTGTGTACAGCAACAGGCTATCTCCCATGCTGCCAGCCCGCCACCTTCGAATGCAGACAGCCAGCCTGTGACTGTGATTTCACGGATTGAAGCCATCTTCGAGTCGATTGCAGCCGATATACAACAGCGCAGGGAATTGTCTATCCCGTATTGTCGTGTCAGAGGTACTCGTGACAGCAATAGCCAGCTAAGATTTCCAGGACGCAGTGTTTCTGAGGCAAGGTCGTTTGGTAAGATTCCTTTGCTCAACCCTCGGAGACATAGTACGTTTCTGCGGGTTGTATTTAAATTGTCCTGTTTCCGTAGCCCGGGTGCTATGCGTCCTCGAGATTTCGCATCAGGCTCTTATAACCGGCAATCTTGTGACGAAAAGGTGTGTCATTAACATCAGACGTAAAACAACAAGGTACGCCTAGGGATGAGTTCAGGCACTAATTGCTCACCAGGAACATATTTTACCAAGCCAGAGATCTATTCCGCGAGCAGGCCGTTGTTGATAGGCTGGTAGATGACGTTGCTTTCACACTCGGAGTCGGGCGACATTCATTGAACATTGTCGGTAATCCAGATCAATAGAAGCTACCTGGTGGCAATGGCTAACCCATCTTGAAGACCGCCGCTGGCAAGGGTCTAATCATAGGTCCAATTTCCTTCGTCCTCAACGGTGGCGCCAGGGTCTGTTGCGACAACGTGCGGACTGAGGTAATCACCCCCATGAAACTCTCTGGAATGGATTGAATCTGGAGTGGCCATTATGTTGATTGTAATGCCCCTCTAGGGAACAATTATTTGTTCAACAGAAATACTAGGCCGATTTGAGTTTCCGTCTGCACGTTGGGTCTTGATCATCGAAAAAGAAGTGAGCCGAATACATTTGCAGAAACCTTGGTGCCTACAACACTGACATTCAATGCAAGGCAACTTTTAGGACTCTTGCGTCCTCCCAGTTCTACCGGAACTCACGTGCCGGACCTGGTGTTATGGTTACGGCAAGTTACCGTCCCAGAACTTCAGCTGGCAATGGCCTCATATGGAGAATGCTCTGGCTAACCATACCCTTTTGGTTATCATAGGGAAAAGGGTATCCGGACCTCAGTACGAGAAACTTGGTGTACTGTCTTCGGGAAGCACGCCCGCGGATCCCAATCTACAGCCTTGTGGATTATGATCCTGACGGGATCAGAATACTGTGCACGTATAAATACAGCAGCTCTGCTTTAGAGCATGAGAGACAATCGGCTGTGAGCAACATCCAATGGATAGGGATTCGCTTGTCAGATATCAAGGAGCACCATCTTAGACCATGCAACAGCGTCTTGCAAGATGCTGGCTCCCCCGTCAACACTGAAAGTACGTGCCATCACAGAACAATTCGCCTTCAATGAGGAAGATTTTCCAAGTCAAAGAAGCTGTGGCCTTCCGCACGAGGGTATATAATGCTGAGACTAGTAGCCTCTTGCTAACTTAAGTGCCTTGTCCGCCATGCAGTACACTCAGGATTGGACGTAGGACATGTTCGGAATCGACCGGACTTTGCCATGTCGCGACAGAACGCTTTCGAAGCAAACACTTCCCAGCTGACAACCAGGGATCGTAAACTTGCACATGAGTTGGTCTCAAAGCTATCTGGATCATTAGAAACGAGGGGAGAACATGACAAATATTTGCGCGAGCTTCGAGTCATGCTCATGCTCAATGTCAAGGCCGAGATACAAGCTGTTGACAACCTCGGGGATATCACCGAGTGGCTAGACAAAAAGCTTTGCTCCCAGTTGACGAATGCATAGCCAGAACGGGATTTGCTACAGGTCAAATGCATATTTCTACAAGCGAGAGTAAGACTAGTCTAGAATTAGATAATGTAATCTCATGGCAGATCCCAAAGCAAACTCTGGGTTAGTCCAAGCCTGTATCAAACTCTTCAAGCAATTGCGGCCGAATGAAGTAATGGAGCTCGTGTTCACGGTTCACGACAAATCGTTATGAAGACGTTGATTATCGGAGGAACTCACCAGTAATATACAGCTTCAACTGTGTGCCTTGAAAACTATATAAATAGTCACTGTCGCTTGAGAATATATACAAAGATAGGTTGTTCAATCTCCGTCTCCGCATACAGGTAGAGGTAGAAACTGGAGTGTACAGTATATTCGATATTGAACACTGTGGGTTTGTTTAGCTTACCGACCAGAAATTTTTGCCCAAACACGCAATGACAGTGGTGGGCGAACTGAGGAAGTTGGCAAAATGTAAAGAACCCCTCCAACAGAAAGAGAAAAAAAAAAAAGGAAAACAAGGGAGAAAAAAACCAAGACGAGAAACAGAAAATTAAAACAACAAAACCTAAGACAAAGAGAGGAAGCAGATTTCAAAAGCGCGTATCCTCTCAAGATTACCGCTTCCTTTTTTGTCCAGAAATCACAAAACTCTTTCTTGCTAAAGATGGCTCCTAAACTGAGCGAAGACGAGATTGACGACCTCGTCTACTTGGCACGAGCTGGTGAGGCAACTGAGCTTACGGAGCTTCTCTCGACGCTTGCAACCCGGGAAGGTGTCAGCGATGCCGAGATACTTTTGCAGGCCAGGGATGAGGGAAAGTCGACGTGTATGCATATGGCGACAGGGAATGGGCACTTAGGTAGGTGCTTTTTAATTCCGCTCATATTCTTGTTCTTATTTTCCTTCTTCATTTTCCTCTCCTCCCCCCTCTTTCTCATTCCCTCTGCCATTGTTCAGCACTTTTATAGATTTTCTGAGTCTCGATTGACGGGACCCAAGAACTGCATCTCCCCGTTCCACCCAGGATATCTGTATAGACGCATGCTAACAAGGACTGCGATATTACAAAACAACCAAAAATGAAGAAATCGTCAAGTACCTTATCGGCTTGTTCGCGAAACGCCCCGCCACGGAGAGGCAGGAATACCTGGACGCAGCCAATGAGTATGGCAACACGGGTCTGCATTGGGCATCGCTGGGCGGACACCTGGAGGTTGTCAAGGTGCTGGTGGACGCGGGTGCAAGCCCGGCATTGGCCAACGACAAGAACTACGTGCCACTGGACCTAGCAAGCTTCAACGACCACGTGAAAGTGGTTGACTATTTTCTGGAGCAGGCCAAGAAACTCGAGACGGAAGACGGGGAGACGGGGCTAGGGGGTGCGGTGGAGGGGATGGGTGTCGGAGGCGCTAGTGGGAAGGACGGAGAGGATGAAGGAGAAGAGGAGTTTGTCGTGATGAAGGCCGGGGATGTCGGACAGTCTTGAAGAGAACGAGAATGATGGACGCCGGAACGGTGATTCCATGACATCCTCGGTAGCTATAGAAGGGCAGGGAGGATGTGTGGTCACGTGTGTGCTTGCCTGTCTGGGTAAACAAACCTGGCAATAAGAAAAAAAGAAAGATAAAAAAGAAAAAGAAAAATATTTATCATGTCAAGGACTGATTCTGGCTCTTCCTTTGAGGAATTACACAGGAAAGCAATAGACCTCTTGCGAAACTAGGACACTGTCCAGCGAGTCACTTGGCCCAAACCCCAAATCGGCTCTCCGCTGATACAGCCAGTCACCAGGTCTCTAATGAAGATAGCACTTAGTATGCACAAAACCAAATGAATGGTTGAAAATAAACTAAATGACAGCGGGCAAAACACCAACCTACCCACCCATCTTTTCTGCAAATCAGAATGTACTACAATTAGTCGGAACGGGGTTGCAAGAATGTACGAATCGTTCGTGTCAGGATAGTAAAAAACGATTGGCTCCGTACCTACCTCAGACACTGAAAACTGTAGTAATGATGCATGCACCACCTGGCCGGGACAATTGTGGTCGTGCAGGTAAGCTATTGCCCGATATTTTGATGCCGTAACCGTGGCATAGACGCCTTGGTATGGCATGGCGTCAAGGGCTCGCTCGATTTATCCCTTCTAATTGGCCAATCTCTTTGTATTTTGAAGTCGAGGCCCAGGGAAATCCGAGTAGAGGATTGGTAACAGTAGTTGATGTCTCTCGACTCGAGTATGCCCCCACGCCTGCGACATTGGGTGTGCTGCATGAGCGTGGGGGATTTTGAGCGTGGGGAGGTGGGGGTTCTTGACAAAGTACCTAGGTACGTACGTACATACTTACTTACCTAGGCATGTATCTTGGGTAAGGTAGGTGAGGTTCCCAGACAACTATGACGCGGGCGAAGAAGACAACGTAATCTGCGTATATTGCATGCCTGGGCAGCTTCGAGCGCTCCAGATATTCCAGAAGGGCATACGGATATGAAAGTCTACTTACTGCCTACCTGGGTAGTTAAAATTTTGAATTTGATCTTTGTAGAACCTGCACCTTTTTGCAGTCCCTTCACGACATTCATCCCTAGTCTCCACCAGGTACTACGGCCATCCATGCATTTGCTGGGTTTTGCTGGGGCCGAGGATGAGATGAGGGTCACACCCCCGCCTTTTTTTTACCCTTTCACTATCACAACAACCTGAGCAGCCTACAACGTATCTACATACCTACCTTGCATCTACTCATTGCATTGCCCCCATGCCATGGATCCCCATTTTCACGCACCACGCGCGCGCGCGCCCCTGGCCCCAAAGCCAAGCGCCCCCCTCATCCCCGGCCAAGCAAGTTCCGATGGCGGCCGGTAACGCTCGCTCTCGCTGGAATCAGCCGTTATTATTATTATCATCATTTCTTCATTGTTTCCAGTCTAGGATCAGCAGAATCTATTTCTCAATAGCAACAGCATCATTTTGTGACTGTTGTTCGGGTTACAATCACTGTTGTTTCTAGGTCGGACTTTTCATCCTCAGCCCAGTCTGGGTCCACGGCTTTTTCTTGGCGCTCAAACAGGGCAAAGTGAGATGGGAAGAGAGCATGCAAGAGACGGCAGTGAACAAGAGTCGAGATAGAACGCCTGAACAGAGCAACTGGGAGATGCCCTTCAGCTGCCCTTGCCCTCGTTTTACAGTGAAAAAGCCACCAAACAAGACCTGGTTCTGGGGCACATTTAAACCGACCAAGGTGGGTAAAGGTAGCTAAGGCAGGCACCGAAATGTCTACACGTGCCGAACCCCCACCGACAAGACAAGAAACCCAGACGACGGAACCTGCGTCGAATTCATCAACAGGGCATAGAGCGGCGCGGCGCCCGTCAGAGTCGCCAACCTATTCACCGGCATCAGCAACGGCATCGGCATCCGCCTCAGGGTCGACCGCACCCGCACCTACACGCCGTGCAAGCCGAAGGGGCGCGCCGCGTCGGTTCCGGTGCGATGTCGAGGGCTGCGGCAAACTATACACGCGCGCAGAGCACCTTCAGCGCCACCAGCTAAACCATAATCCGCGCGAGATATTTGAATGCAACGAGGACGGATGCTCTCACTGCTTTGTGCGCGCCGACCTGTTGGCCCGCCACAAAAACAGACACCACTCCTACTCATACGTGCCCAGAAACCGCGGCACAGCCCGGAGCTCATCTTGTTCTTCCAACGCAGTCCCACGGCCAGAGTCAGATGGACAAGCTCGTGCCGGTGCTTCGGTGCAATCAATCGTTTCAACCACCACCACCACCACCAACGTCACCACCGCAGCTGGCGTCGACGATGGGGGCCCCCCTGGAGTCTTGCATAATGCACAGCCTTCGCCGCGGGTCCCGCACGATGCTGTCCTGATGACGCCAGAGTCGAGTGTTGGCCAACTTTCAGGTGCCGGCGGTACCATTCACGCACCACCAGGCTGGTCACCGACCATGGTAGATACCATCAACACCGCAGCCACTGCCAGCACCAGGGACACCAGCAATAACAACAACAACAACAACAACAACAACAGCAACGGCAACGGCACCAGCAACCCCCATGGCCTACTGCCGCGCAAGGCCATGTTTTATGGCCACGTACAAGGCCTAGCCGAGCAAACGGCGCCGCCTGTCATGCCATGGGGGTTCCCGCCCGAAGACACACTGATCCGTGATAATTTCGCAACTTGGTTGTTTGACACGCAGGGCCACTACAACGACATCAACGTCGCAAATGTTCCATTTCTCGAGGGTGGCCTGGAGTCACCTTTCAACACAAACATCCCCTACGATTACGAATCTCTTACAAGCAGGTCCCAACTAGAGACGCCTCCACGGCAGACAGATGCCGAAGAGCTGCTATCCGACTACCGTCGACAGGAAATACTCCGCTGGTTCAAGGCTTTCCGCGTCAAATACCCAAAGCTAGAGCCCCTGGTCTCCAACTTGGTGTCGACGGGAAACAACCCGGACCACCCGCCGGCGCTCAACCTCGAGATGATGCGCGACTGCCTGCGCGAGTACTGGGAACACGTCTCTTCACGACTGCCCATCATTCACGAGCCTACATTCTTTTGCAACCGCTGCTCGATGCTCCTGCTGCTCGTCATGATTGCCCTTGGTGCCGCTTCGCTGCGCAACCGGGACGCAAGCGGTGCTCTGGTCGATTATGGCGGCTTTGCAGATGTTATCATCTGGGGCTTGCGCTGGGAGATTGTCACGGCCGAGGAGGCCACCCCGCCCGTCAGCCTGGCCGTTGCTCAGGCGCTTCTTCTGCTTGAGTTCCACGAGAAGATGTACAGCTCCCGCCGCCTGCACGAACGCGCCCACATCTATCACTCTTCGACACTCACCCTTCTCAGGCGCGGAAGCCCGCTAATCGGGCGATCAGGGAGCGAGACCCCCCCAGAACAGCACCAGTACGGTAGCGGGGCCACCTCCAACAGCAACAACCAACCCATGGACTCTCAAACATGGTGGACGAAGTGGGCCGAGACAGAATCTATGCACCGAGTTGTCTACGCCGCCTTCATGATGGACGTAGTGCATGCCGCAATGTTCGGGCACGCGGCCGACATGGCACCACACGAGATCCGACTCCCGCTTCCGTGCGACGACCAGCTCTGGACGGCGGCGAGCGCCGAGTCCATGCGCGAAAAGGACGCAAACCTACGCATGTACGGGCTTCGGCCCATCTCTTTCCTCGACGGGCTCAAGCGCGCCGTCCACGCCAACGAGGTCCAGACACACAGCTTCGGCAGGATGGTCATCATGTGCGGCCTGCTCAGCGTTGGCTGGCACCTGAGCCGAAGAGAGCCACACCTCAAGTGGCTTGACCTTACACCGCCGGGCAGCAGCGAGACAAGGGATGGGTGGCGAAAGACACTGCTGAGTGCGTTTGACGAGTGGAAGAGGAGTTTTGACTGCGCTCAGGGAGGCGGTGCCGTGAGCCTGGGCGGCATCCCCGGCTCCGTGGCGGGAGCTGGAAAGGCAACCGACGCCAATAACGGGCCCATCCAGAGTGCAGCGGTACTATATCGCCTCGCTCACATCAGCCTGCACGTCGACATTGTCGACTGCCAAGTGTATGCCGGGGCGAAGCAACTGCTAGGCAGGAAGGTGTCAACGCGGGACTATGTGAACGTCGTTGCACGTATGAAGGCTTGGGCGGGCCTCCCGGCCACCAGGCACGCGGTCCTGCACGCCTTCAAGCTGCTGTACCAGGTCCTAGTTGACCAGAGGCAGCCTTTGGTCGCGGGGAGCGAGCTGCTGTCGGCTTCGTCGTCATCAGCGTATGGCGGCGGCGGCGTCAGTAATCAAACCAACAGGCTGCCGCCAATCAAGATTTCAACTTACAGCTGCCGCAGTGAAGATGACCCACACAGACCTTGGATCATGTATTATGCCACCCTGAGCATCTGGGCGTTTGTGAGGGCGTTACAGAGCCGGGGTGGTGGTAGTGCCAGTGCTGAACATATGACAACAACAGCAGCTGCTGCACTACAAGCACAGCTACAGCCACATACGGGACTGTTGGGGCCTGGTGCATTTAATCCCGTGGCGAACTACAACAGTGTGGTGGCCTACCTTTCCGGGGTCGCGAGGCTGACTGAACTGAAAGAAGACACTGCAATGGGGCTTGGCGAGGGCCTCGGCGATCTGCTGGACTGCGTGTCTGCGATCCTGGGTGAGGCGCACTCGGAGCTACTAAGGGAAGCGAGGCTGAGGTTGAGTGCCTGCAAGGGTATGCCGGCCTGACAGTTGTTTAGCTTAGCTGGGTGAGAAAGAAACTGGAAAGGGAAAGAGTCGAGACGACACCAATAGATCTAGCGGAACCCATCCACTGTGTCGTCTCCCAGGAAAGGCGCGGCATGCTGAGCATAGCGGGGAAACTATTCAAGCCACTCTTCTGGTTGAGGAAGGAAGGCTAGGGATATCGCTGTCACATGATAGTCCTCAGTCAATGTTGGACGGGGTGACGTAATCTTAATAGCTACGGAGCAGACTCGGCTTGACGAGAATTGCAAGAGATTTAATGAATAATGAAGGATGAATGCAGGATAATATAAATAAACGCCAAAAAGAGCCACTGTGGGAGTATACCTTCTTGTCATTGGCAGGGAGCCGTTCTCGACCCAGTATTTGAGTAATTAAAAATGCTGACATGCTTGGTCATTCTACTGAGATTAATTGCCCTCCAAACTGCAAAATGAGAGCTATAATCATATCGGCGTGCATGGACATCAGGTTGAGGAGATCGCGAGCTTTGATATTTTGGTACGCAGCAGTCTTTGACGATCTCCAGGGTATCGAAAATGACATGTGATTGTCTCATTCTCAGACAAGAAGGATGTCAAATGATAGGTCAGGCACCTGCGTACAATGCATACACGGCATATATTACAGGAGTCAACCATGGTTCTGAACAGCCCATTTTGGAAGCTCCAAGGCGGTGTTTACACTGATATCGGATGTACAGCTTGCAGCTTTCTATGCTTTCACTGTTTCTATTAGTCCCCCGCTTTTACCAGATGTGGTCAGGCGTGGGTTCAATAATACACTGTGGTACGAGGACATCTTTGGCGTGCCATGTCGGTAGATGCGCCCAAAGATTGTGACAACATTGACTGATGCTATCGATACTAACGCCTGGCTTTGTGTCCCATAAAGTATACCTGCAGCTTTTGCTCGGATCAGATCAGCTCAATGTATGCTATCTGCTCCGATCGTTTGGCAGATCAAAACGAAACATTGTGCCATCGCCGTTTTGTATATAGACAAATATTCAGGTTAACCTTTTTTTTTTTTTTTTTTTTTTTTTTTTTTTTTTGTTGTTGTTGTTGTTGTTGTTCAAAATCAGCATTTTCGTTGGAGTTAGCCACCATATCCAGCCCCACAACCATGAGGCTCACATGCCCATATGTCCTTCTCCTTCTCCTCATCGGCAACACCATCTTTGCGCAGGCAGAACGCTTGCGAACTCCCTTGTCTTTCAACGACGTGGACCCACGCCTTACCGTCCGCACAACCACTGGAACTTTTACTGGCCTTCAAAACCCAGCACATGACAATGTGCGCGAGTTTCGCTCGATACCATATGCCCTGCCACCCCTCGGTGAGCGGCGCTGGTTGCCCCCATCCCCGCTCCCGGCATCACGCACCCGCCATAGCTATAGCCGGCGCTTCCCGCCGCCATGCCCGCAGTATGAGTCGCGGAACCCTACAGTATGGAACTCGAACATCACCGACTTCAACATCCGGCTCGGTGCCGGGCAGAACCACACGGCAGGCGCCAGCGCACAGAGTAGCTCGGAGGACTGTCTGCATCTTGCCGTCTGGACCCCGATGAATGTTACCGGCGACGATAGGATGGCGAGGGAAGAAAGAAAAGGACTACCTGTGGTGGTTTTTGTGCCAGGCGGTAGCTTCCAGGTCGGCGGCATCGACATCCCATACCAGAATCCGGCGCAATGGGTGTCACGCTCGCAGGCGCACGTCGGCGTCGTCATCCCTTACCGGCTCAACATCTTTGGCTTTCCCAACGCGGCCGGCCTGGAGGCTTCTGCATCAATCTCCTCATCGTCGCCACCATATTCGACAGGTGGCAGTAAGAACCTAGGTCTCCTGGATGTCCGCATGGGTCTCGAGTGGGTATACACCAACATCGGCGCATTCGGTGGAGATAGGGATAGAATCCTCCTCTGGGGCCAGAGCGCGGGCGGAGTCCTAGTTGACTCGCTCAACTACGCATACCACGACGATGTGCTGGCTTCGGCGCTCTTTCTGCAGAGCGGCGCGGCCGTTGCAAACGGGGCGCCCGAGGATATGAATGGAAGCAACTTTACATTTGTAGCGAAAGGATTGGGCTGTGATTTTCCGGCAGAGCCCCGGGCGGAGCTTGACTGTATGAGGCAGGTTCCTGCCACTTTGATCACCAAGTGAGTCTCGTCTTATTATAGCCTGCTATCCTCCCGCTTGTGCTAGTTCTGGCTGACACGGAGACGGATCAACGATAGCTTCATCGGCCGCTACCAGGACAATCGCACCGAGCCGTCGATTCTCTTCCGCCTGCGGCCAGACAACGTAACCATCTTTGACAACTACACAGAGCGCACGGAACAGGGCCTCGTATCCGAGGTCCCAGCCATAATCTCGCTCACGGCGAATGAGCAGTCGTCACTTATCAAATACCCGCGTGACGACGTAGCAGCCGGCCCGAACCAGACAGAAGTGGACCGACTGACGGTAGAGTTCGTCTGCCTGGCCAGCAACGCCACCGACGCCCGAGTAACAGCTGGCTTGGACACGTACCGTTATCAGTTTGCGGGCAACTACAGCAACCTCGCCGTGCTCCCCTGGATGGGGGCCTTTCACGGGATCGACGTTGCCTTTGCCATGGGTACGTACGGACGAGAGTTTGATCAAGAGAAGACTCGACCGGGTAGTGTGGAGGAGCAGAGGAGGGTCAGCGAGGTCCTCCAGGATCATCTGCTTGCTTTTGCAGAGGATCCGCACGGAGGGCTAATACGGTTGGGTTGGTGGCCGCAGACAAGGCGGGTGTGGGACGAGGAGGGTGCCATGATGTTGAGGTTTGGGAGTCAGGATTTGGGGCGAGTAGTAGCCAATGTTAGCACGAGAGAGATCGATGATGCGTGTTTGAGGGGCACCATTTATAATCACAAGCCGTAGGTGCATGGCATGTCTCGGTTGAAGGGATTTGTTTGTTAGATTGGTCATTTGATGCAAGGTATCATCCAAAGTATGTACGTAAACATGGGGTTGTAAGAACCAACCCAACACACCTTTGTGCAATTTTCAAAGTACTTTCTCCATACCGCGTGGGTACCTGGGTAGCTACCTTGGTAGGTACCTAATTATGTACGAAGTACCTCAGATTAATCGTGGGACAACCAAAGGAGAAATTATCGGATGAACAAAGAGGTCAAGTTTCAAAAATCCGGGACTTTGGGTGGGGTTTATCAAGCTTCCCCGCACGAAAGTGACGAAGCATCTTGGCAAGCTTGGTACGGACTATGTACCTCAACCCATTCGTACTGGCTGGCGGTGGTCGGAATGTGCCAGTCAAGCCTGTCAAACCTGCCATCCACTAGGGCAGCGAAGGTACCTAGGTACCCACTACCTGCATACCTACCTACCTACCTTGGGCACTGCCGTTTTCGGCGCTTTCTTCCTTCATTCTGTTGTACCTGAAAAAAAGTAAAAAAATAAAACAAGATAAAAAGAAACTCCTTTGTCTCAAACTGCTCATTCTCTCCAACTCGCCGGCCACCCTGCACGGGTACTACAGATCCTACTTAAATACCTAGGCCATCAATCCACCTCCCATCACGGAAATGAAATAAAAGCCCGCTCTGAACCTATGCAACACATCCACAGCGATAGGCAGGCCAGACAGCCTTGAACAGCATCAATGGCAAACCCTAACTTCAAGCTCCAGGAAAAGCGGCAGCATCAAAATGCCTTGCTAGAAAATCAGCCTCCGGTCAAATCAAGACCGGCAAGGAAAAGAGGCCTCACCACTGGTCTCCTGGGCCTTGTTCTAGGAACCGCCACCATCTGGCTGTTCTTCGACGCCCAGCTACGCACTTTGATTGCCCAATGGTGTCAACCCAGGATCGGCTTTCCCAATCCGGCTGCTGCTCTTGCCGGCTGTCCAGGATATGTGGCCTCCAATGTGGAGGAGACGTCTTCGTCTCTCACCGCGGACCTGAAGCTCGCTGGAGAGGCATGCAACGTCTACGGCAGGGATTTGGCCGAGCTTAAGTTGCTTGTTGAGTATCAGACAGGTTGGTCGACGGGAAACTCCTGGGTGCGACCGAGCATACACTAACCTCAATATTGCAGACAAGAGACTGCATGTCAAAATATACGACGCGAAGCAGCAAGCCTACCAGATTCCAGAGTCAATCATCCCTAGTCCTCAGCATCAAAAGACCCCATCATCCCAATCTGAAGTCACCTTCCACCTCACAGACTCCCCATTTTCCTTCGCGGTTACCCGCACCGGTAATGGCGAGGTTCTTTTCAACACCTCCCGCGAGCAACTCATCTTTGAGGACCAGTACATTCGCCTCCGTACCGGACTTCCTTCTGATCCGAATCTGTACGGCCTCGGGGAGCATACCGACAGCTTCCGCCTGCCGACCCAGGACTACCACCGCACGCTATGGAACGCCGACATGGCCTTCAACCCGCCCATGGCAAACATGTACAGCAGTCACCCGACTTACTTTGACCACCGGCCCGGCTCCGGCACGCACGCTGTCTACCTGCGCAATTCGGGCGGCATGGACGTCAAAATACACCGCACCGAAGCCGACGGCCAGTACCTCGAGTACAATCTCTTGGGTGGCGTCCTGGACTTGTACCTCCTGGCCGGCCCAGGCCCAGCTGAGGCGAGCAGGCAGTATGCCGAGACCATCGGGCTTGCCGATATGCCACCTTACTGGGCGCTCGGTATCCACCAGTGCAAATACGGCTATTGGGACGTCTACATGCTGGCGGAGGTGGTTGCCAACTCATCAGCCGCTCAGATCCCGCTTGACGTTCTGTGGTCCGATATCGATTCCATGGACGGCCGCAAGGACTTTACCCTTGATGAGGCCCGATTCCCCATGGACAGAATGCGCCAGCTTATCGACACCCTGCACGGCCGCGGCCAAAAGTTTATCACAATGCTGGACTCGGCCGTGTCGCGCGAGGCCAATTACGCCCCGTACACGCGTGGCACAGCTCAAGACGTCTTCCTCAAGGCCGACGACGGAAGCCATTACCTGGGAATACAGTGGCCCGGAGTCGTGGTCTGGCCGGACTGGACTGCGCCGAACACGCAAGCCTGGTGGACCGACGAGATCTTGCGCTGGTTTGACCCAGAGACGGGCATGGACATCGATGGGCTATGGAACGATATGAACGAAGCGGCAAACTTCTGCGGGAACGTCGGCTGCGACCCGGAGAAGGACAAGGGCGACAATCCGCCAGACCCACAATTTCCTCCGCGACCCAACACCGGACGGCCTATCCCTGGCTTCCCGGCCGAGTTTCAGCCGGATTACAATGGCAGTAGCCGTAGCATCAAGATCGAATCCATAACTCGTGTTGACAGCATGCATGCGGACAACTCGATCCCCGAACTCCGCCGCCGTGACAATGTGGTAGCGGAAATGAAGGGCCTCCCGGACCGCGATCTGTTCTATCCCAAGTACAAGATCCAAAACCGGCGCGGCGATATATCAGACGGCACACTATACACAAACATCAGCAACTATGACGGCTCATCTCAGTACGATACCCACAACTTTTACGGCGGCACCATGGCACTTACAACCCGCAAAGCCCTGGCTACTCGCAACCCGACGCGCCGCCCCTTTGTTCTCACGCGATCCGCCTTCGCAGGGGCCGGTCACCAGGTTGCCCACTGGTTCGGTGACAATGTGTCCACGTGGCGAGACCTCCGCATCTCGATTCTGCACATGCTGGCTGCGGCCGCGTTACAAAACATGCCAGTCGTTGGATCGGACGTCTGTGGCTTCAACGGCGAGGCCGAGGAGCGCATGTGCCAGCGATGGACCCTCGCTGCCGCATTCCAGCCCTTCTTCAGGAACCATGCCGACCTTGGCTCTCCTCATCAGGAGTTCTACCTCTGGGAGAGTGTGGCCGCCACCGCTAGGAAGGCGATCCGCGCCCGTTACCGGCTTCTTGACCTGCTCTACACGGGCGTGAGGTCTCAGACAGCCTCGGGGGAGCCAGTTGTCAGGCCTATATTTTATGTCTACCCCGATGACAGTGATGCGGTTGCTGTCGAAACGCAGTGGTTCCTCGGCCCGGGGGCTGAGGTCCTAATATCGCCCGTTGTGGAAGAAGGAGCAACAAGGTTGGACTTTTACCTTCCCGACGACATCTTTTACGACTTTTGGACGCTCAAGAAGGAACGTGGACGGGGTCGGGTGGTCGCAAAGGAAAATGTCGGCTGGGATGAGATTCCCGTGCACATCCGTGGCGGCAGAATTCTGCCTCTCCGGGAGCATGGCACGGCCAATACGACGGCCGAGCTGCGCAAGGAGAATTTTGTCATCGTTGTTGCTCCAGGGCTGGACGGCACCGCCGCCGGGAGTCTGTATCTGGATGACGGGGACAGTGTCGATCCCAGGGATGAAGTCACCGAGGTTGCCTTCTCCTGGGATGGGACGCGGTTTGCTGCGTCGGGTAAATGGGGCTTTGATACCGAGCTTGTTGTGGAGGAGGTCCTGGTGCTTGGGCAAAAGAAGGGCTCTGGCTTGCCGGGAATGATATATGACGATGAGGTCGGTGTGGTGCGTGTAAAGGGGCCCTGGAGTCTCAAAGGAGACTTTGGCTTTAGTTTTTGACACCAAGCTTTGAGCGGTAAATGGACTTTTGGTTAGAAATAAACTGTACTCGTTCGTCTCTGGCAGCAACCTTTGGGCTGTCATGAATGCAATCCTACAGTTGGAGAGGATGAACAGGTGAAGAAAGTACAGTATATTTTGCAAGCTAGGCCCCTCTCAATCATGACAGAGCCGCCTTTTTCGCCCCAACGCCGTAAGCTAATTGCCATTTATGAAACTCCCCAAAAAACTAGTAGGTCCGCTATCAAAAAGCAAAGTAAAGATTTACAAAGGAAAACCGGGTCATATAACAGGGGAAATGTAAGAGAGAAAAAAAGAAAAGAAAACGAATAGCTACCAAACCGCTCACTTAGGAACCTCTTGAGACTTGTAGGTCTTGTCGGGGCTGAAGTTCTGGCCGTTCTTGAGCTCTGTGTCAGAGTAAGCGGGCCAGACGATGCGCTTGTTCTTCTGGTCGACGACCGAGAGGGTGGTGAAGCCCTTGTCGGGGCCGAAGAAGTCGCTCCACTGGGCGCCGATGTTGTACTCGTTGCCGTTGTCGTTGCACTTGTGGTTCGAGATGGACGCGCGCAAGCTGTCAATCTTGTACTCGCACTTGCTCGTGGACTTTCCGGGCTGTTCAATCTCGAACCTGATTGTGCAGTCCTTATCCTTTGATTCGTCGTTGCCGTTGCCGCCATTAGTGCATTTGCGGTTGAAGTTTTTGATCTTCCAGTCGCCCTTGTTGTCCTTGTTGTCCTTGTTCTTCTCGTCTTCTTCCTTCTTCTTGCGCTCCTCTTCCTCCTTCTTTTTGCGCTCTTCGTCCTTCTTGCGCTCCTCTTCGTCCTTCTTCTTGCGCTCCTCCTCCTTTTTCTTCTGGTCCTCCGTGCTCTCGCCCGGGAAGCCGTTCCTAAAGGGGCGGCGGCTCCAGTTGAATCCCCAGTCGTAGGGTTCGGATCCAGAGCCGTCCCACTTGAGGGCGTCTTCGTACTTGTACGGCTTCACCGTAGCCTTCTTTTGGTCGAATTCCTTGGACTTATCCTTGCTCGGCCCGTCCTTGTTGAACAAGCCATTGTAGACCGATTCCCCATTGAACTGATTAAAGCCTTTGAACAAGTCGCTAGGGGGGATGAACGGCTTAGGAGTCGGTGCGGCTGCGGCGGAGGCGACGAGGCAGACCAGGGCGGCGGCTGTTGTGCACTTCATTTTGAAACTGTTTCTGTGAGTAATAAGAAAAAGAGTTACAGAGCTTGTTTTGTCAGTCTTCCTTTCGCTGTGAGTGGGTAACTTGGTTGAACGATAAGTGCGTCCTATTAGTGGGATATCAGCAAGAATGGCTATAGCTCGGGCGTTAGTTGAGTCGGGCTGTGGGTGTAAGGTCAGTCGTTATATTGTGTGTGAGGACTAATAGACAAATAGTATATCAAGATAGGCGCAAGTGTGAAATAGACACCGAGAAGTATCAAGCTGTTTCAGCCGAATGACAGAGGAGTGGTGAAGATGCGAAGAGAAGAGATGAAGTTGATGATGATGATGATGATGATGATGATGATGATGATTTCCGAAAGTAACGACACAGAGAGCACCCGCTCCGTTATTTGTAAATTATTCATGGCCCTCAATTCTTTGCACAAGCCTCAGATACCGCAGCAGCCAACATGCTGCGGTCTCACAAACCACAAACTACGGTGCTTTCCTGGAGCCTGCAACCTGACGCCGAGACCGACGACAGTACTGGGTGTCGACATTTAGTGTATTCGAACCCTGTCCTTACTGCGTTGAAGGAGCGCCGAGTACTGTATCGGAGCCAGAAAAGGCGTAGGCGTCTTGGCAACGATCCAAAAGAAGATTTATCGGTGGCTAAGCAAGCAGCTTGCTAGGAAGCTAATTAGCTTGTGGACGACAGTTCTGGCGCGAAGAAGAGAGAGCTTGCTGACGCGACCAAAGACACTGGGCCGCCTAAGCACAGCTAGTAAGAGCAAGGGTTGGGCGATTTTTGAGTGGGTCGCCCAGTAATCACTGCGGTCATCTTTGTCTTAATTTTGGGTTTATCTGTCCAACCCATTGTTATGACAGACAGGTTAACATATGTACTGTACGTTATAATGCTCTTTCAATTTATCTCACTTCGAAAAGGATGCAAGATAGAGTCAAGTTACCAAGGTGGACTTTTCGTGCTTTTTCTTTTTTTTTTTGATAAAAAAATAAAAAAAAATAAAAAAAATAAAAAATAAACACGCCTGGAAAAGACGGCACCTGCCAGTACGCCCATAGAAACCAACCAGCGTGCACTTCAATTTCCCCAGACAGATGTTGTTGTCGGCGTTTAATCGTCGAGTCTTGGCAATTGGTTGACGGGTGGCGGAGCACCAGCCTTTCCCCCTGTCCGACCTGTCGGGAGGAATCCACTCGTCGCTTTGCTGACAGCTCTCTTGTTCAGACCGGGGGACCTTCAGCAGCAAGGGGTTGGAATCTTATCCCACAAACGACTAAGTCTAGTTCTAGCTAGAGCCTAGTTTAACAGTTCACAGTTGCGCAGTCAGCTGGGCCGCCAGCCACCTTCAAATATTCCCGAGACGACTTGGTTTTCCGGACCAGCAAAATCCTTGAGGCTGCTGCCCCCACGGACAAAAAAGCGGCTGCTTCGAATATGCTACTGATAACACAGCCAAAGGAGGTTCAACTTTGGACAACATTTACTTCTTACTTGCATGCATGGCGCGGGTGAACACATTCTCACACTCACAGAACCGGTTTAATCCCGGAGACCCGTGGGGGGCTGGCGTGCGCATTGAGTCAATTGACGGTTCTTCCAAGGCGAAACGGAAATACTTTGAACGAAGTAAGCCCGTTATCGCCAGTTCTGGGCAACTTTCATGCATTCTGTTATTGGTGCCTTCGATTCTGCCTACCAAGCTACCTACTGTAATCGTACAAAGTGTTCTGTCTGCAACTTCGTATGTTTAATTAGCGTGGATGTGTGGGTTTCGTTTCATTGCCCATTCGCTGCGATGCGACGATGATGCCAACTCTGGAGAGTCCACTAACCAAATGTGGAAGTATTCATTGTGAATCATACTTAGCCATTCGTCGGTGAATGCGGGACCGTTATCGAGGTACGAAAAATTAGCGTAGATGACGCCGCGAGCAGGAAGATTGCAAGGTACCCCCCTAACAGATGTCAAAACATAGCCGCGGCTCAAATCTTATGCGCAGCAAGCCATGCTTTCTACTTCCTCTGATTGGACAGGCTCCCTTTGTCGAGCGGGCCCAATTCCGAATCTCGCCAGCAGGCGTCCTGAGGTATTAAATGAGTCGCCACCCCGCCATTCTGGTTCATTCTTGATCCCCTATTCACCATCGAGCCGGTCAGCTTGTGACGATAGACGACGAACATCGCGACATTTCTCCAGGGCCTTTGTACGCCCGCCATCACGCTTCTCCCTTAGACCCAAACTTTGGGCCTCAGATCTACTTGAGGCCACCCCGCCTACTTCGTGCCTGCACACGAGCACATCGTCGACAGTAACAGTTGGCCATGTCTCGATTCACCCTCAACAACTAATTGGCATACGCCAAGCCTAAACCACCCAAAACACCAAAATGATCTATTAGACGAGGCGATCCTGCAGCCGCCATCCCCACCCTCCTGGCAGTGTTCCTCGGTTCCGACATCAGCAGAAGACGTTTCCGGTCTTGCTAGCCTGATCCACGACGCGCACTACCAGTCGGTGGGAGTTGGCGGCTTGACCTTGGACGACTTTGTTGCCCAATCGCTCTCACTCGAACCTGCTACTACCTCTTTTGATTTCCACCAGTTCAACCAAGACGCCGACAATCACAGTCATCTGCAACAAGACTCTTCAATCACCACAGCAGTTGACACTGCCATTCTGGACCCTTCATTTTGGGACCCGACACTCATCCTGGACCCGTCTATCGCTTCTGAAATTTCACTCTTCCCCACCATTCAACAACACTCATCTTCTGTCAGCCCTGTCGACTCCTTCTTGACTCTGGACACGCCCTCGCTTGCTTCTAGCGTCTCCTCTCTTAGTCCGAAGGAGTTTGCCAGCAGCGAGTTTGGTGACGCCCCAGCTACCAACAAGTCTCACCATGCTCGTGAGAACAAGTCTGCCGGCGGTACGGACAACAAGAAGAAGGTTACCAAGGACAAGATGGCCCCCGCGATGTCCGTTTTCTCAGTCAAGACCTCGGTCGCTGGTCGGAAACGGACGCGCGATGCGCAGGCCACTCCTGAAGAAAATGAAGACGAAATCTTGGCGGACAAGCGGCGTCGCAACAACGCCGCGGCTGCCAAGTATCGTCAAAAGAAGGTCGATCGCATCTCGGAACTTGAAGATTGCGTCGCCGAGATTTCCAAGGAGCGGGATGACCTCAAGTTGCAGCTTGCGAAGCGGGATGAGGAGATTCGGATTCTGCGGGAGATGCTAATGGGGAAGAAGTAGTATGGTAGTATGGTCTAGCTTTGATCGACTAATCAAACATTGACAAACAATCACCTTTGCCATCATGCTGCTGTGAGAAGTTGTTCCTGCCCTGTTATCTGATATCTTGGGTATATGGTCCCCTGCAGTTTCGCCTGTCTGCCTCCTATTGCATGATCTACTGGCATTCAGTATCGCGCAAGAATGCTGGTTGCGAGCAGCATATTATCATTCCTGGTACGAATCTTAGACAGAAGCCTATAACAGTATTCCTTTTGGTCCCATCGGGCCGCAGTCAACTGGTGCGAGGAGTACACAAAGGCTCTCAAGAGCACGAGATGGAATACACCCATGACATCGAAGTATACTACTACCAACTCTTGCGTCCCTCGGCTAGTTGTATTGCAGCCATGGTCAATGGAATTTGAGGTAGATCCTTTAAGCGCGCTTTCTTAGAAGGAAATGCTGACATGTACTGTTATATGTCAAAATCAGAAACAGTGTCCCGTCCAGAAGGCCCAAAAGTGCCATTGCACGCGAACAAGAAATGACAATTTTGTGGTTCAGATCAGATCGAGAACTTCCAGGACGGTGATCTGTTTTGGCATGTTGCGGAGAGGGGGAAGAGGTTGACCACTAAGTTTTGGTCATCAAGCTCCGAAATCATGATTGAGCTAGCTTTGGTTGTGGGTTTGTACTTTCGGATGTCTCTACAGCGATTGCGCTGACCCTCGTGGATTGTGTAGCTGCAAAAATTTGTAACCATTGGGCTTGAATTGCTGGTAAAAGTGCAATGACATGCTGTGACTCTTGTCTCCCATTCATACGATTTCTGGACTAGACAGGTAACAGACACTGGCTAGTGATCTCAGCTCTCGGGTATAGGCAAGCAGTCGCTTACTATGTAGGCACCGCCGAATTATTCTGTTATTACCTTTGGTAAAACATGACTTGATATGCGTACTTGGAAACCAAAGTGTGAACCAGGTAAGCAAAGAATAAGCCCAGCATCTGAAACGGCGCCTATTCAAGACGGATAGGATATGTATCTGCCGGCCTTTCTGCCTAGAAACGACAGGCTGTCGAGTGTCGGGGTGGTTCTTGTCTCCATCGGAACGCGGACCAATAGGATACCTACCATGGCCTTCCTATTGTGAGGCATTTTGCAAGAGAGGGGTACTATTACCTATCGGCAAGGCTGGTTCGAAATCGGTCCATTTAAAAGGCTGTGTGTCCGCGTCTTCTTGCTCTGGGTTGCCCCTCGCGACTTTGATGTTGTCTGATTCGACCTCATCTTTTTCAGGACGCGTTGTTGTCGCGTTTTCGTCTCGTCGGCATCGCGCTTGTCTTTTGCTTTCCCCACCGTCTCAAACACGCCCTGTTCATACTTTTGACGAATTCAACCGATAGTAAGGCCCGGGCCTTGCTTCGAACTTCATAAAGATATGAAGGAATATACAGTCTGGGCCGAAGGCAAGATGGATTATCAAGATCTACTAGGCTTGCAAAAGATGCCACGTTGGCTGACTTTTAGGTCGGGAGCCAACACCACTAAAACGATAATTACCCGATGGCCAGCAAAGAAGCGGCCCGATCTCGAGGCCAGGACTTCTACTCCGTACTTAGATCCCCACTGAACGGACGTTACTTTTTTCTTCTTCTTCTTCTACCTACTGAGTATGCCCACGCATGCTATGTGGGTCTGGTCAGGTCTCAGTCTGGTCTGGTCTGGTCAGGTACGGAATCCGTTGTACCTGAGCGAGCCAAAATAAGAAGGGAGCATGGCGCTTGTTTCGCAGACAGTAAACAACTGACTGGAGAGGAAACGCGCCAAAGCCCGCCCCTACCAATGGAGCGTGTCAATTTGGCGTTTGGCTCGGGAGACCCTTAACCAATCACCGCCGCAGACGCACGCCAAGATGCGCTTGCGACCCCGCATCTGCACGAGCGCGGAGCTGTGCTACCAGCCGTAGGACGAAAGATTCACACCAGCCACCCCGGCTTGCAGCAAACCGACTATGTCGAAAACATCTCTGGCCAGTCAAAGAGACCAAACCCACAGAGATCCCGACAAAATATGGCAACCCCCCAGTCTAGCCTTGCAGCAGTCTGACCAGTAAGGAGCCTCTGACACGGTCGGCGCGCTCGCGACTTGTTGGTGCTCCCAAGAAAAAGAAGAAAACCAGTGGCTGTTTCCCCCGCGTTAGCCTGCAGGACCACAGCATGCAAATGTGCCAGGGCGGGTTTTATGGATTTGTGAGTCACTCATCCACCACCACTCAGTCCTGGCACCTGCAGTTCTGGGGAGACACGGAGAGGAGCCCAAGCAATCGCACCAGGACAATGGCGCCGGGAGTTGGGAAAACCATGCAACCTAGGCGTTGGGAAGCCATGGAGGATGGATGAACGAACCATGACAATGAAAAAGGTTTTTTTTTTTAAAAAAAAAAAACACGGTATTAGCCGGCTCTAGTCGTGCGGATCACTAAACTACCGACTCTGGTCCAACTGTTCTGATATAACTAACTGGCTGCTGTCGTCTTCTTTTTTTTGTTTAGTCGAATGTTTCCTTGATATTGGAAACTCACATTTACCTATTTTTATCCACATTGAACAGTTGTCAACCGAGTATATCCTTCAATCAAGTGTCGAGTTTTGGCGCCCTCGTCAATCAAAGAGTCACATATGCCTTAGTCTCATCCACTTCTTTTGACACAACCTTGTCTTTGGGCTCTTTCTCACCGCTTCTCATGGCCTCGTCGACTTTGGCCTTGTCCCAAGTATCACAGCATTATTTAAACTTTGATGTCTGTATTTTATTTGTGACTTCAGCCTGATACTTCCCATGCCTCTTTTGGTATATCACTCGAAGCAGCCTTCCATCCACACCTAAAACTAGACTATCTGGTCTAGGCCTCACCAAACGATATATACCGGCTTCATAGTCAGCCAGCGACAGCAATCATAACAACCTCGCAACCAGCCACAACGTCCCCAAGAGCCACACAGCACAGCGACATGTTGCAGTCACCATGGCACAAGGACCACAAGCATTCTACTGCCTCTGGCAGGAGGAGCGCATCCTCGAAGGCATCTACGAGCTTCTACCCAAGCAAGATGTATGCTCTCTCAGACTCGCCAACTCGGCCTGCTGCAACCTCGTTACCAAGCGCCTCTTCCTTCGAACCCACCTGACGTTCACGGCCAACTCCTTCACCAAGGCCTCAAGGATTCAGGCCTTGTCGAGGATCGGACACCACATCCAGCACCTGACTTTTACTTTTGCCCACTCTGAAGGTACCTTCCTGCCCCCTCTGGTACACCCAGTCACGGGCCACGAGATCAGCTTTCTCTATACGCCCTACACCCATATGGCTTCTTCCCTGAGCAGGCCAAAGTATGGCAACTCCGGCCTCGGCGATGTGCTCACTCAGCAGTACCCTCCCCTGTTTCACTCTGCCACCAATGTGCCGTCCTTTATCAACGCCTTCAAGCACCTGCCCAATATGCGTCATCTGACAATCCGCTGCCCCGGTCAGGACGCCAGAGAGCGTTACAGGCGCGATATTGTGGACTATGCTCTCATCAGCCTCCGCATTTCCATAGAGCGTGCACCCCTGGATAAACTGAACAAGCTCACGCTCTCGTCTGTCCACCCTTCCGCCTTCATATACCTCAGACACGCCCCTGGGTTTGGCTGCCTCCCTTCGGCTAGCCGTAGGTGGCGCCAGATCCGGAAGCTCTACATGCAGGTCGACTCATGGGACTTTTACGGCCCGTCACCTGGGCTCGACCACCTAAAGATGATCGAGGATTACATCCGTCATCTTGCCCCGAACCTGTCAAAATTCTCCTTCACATGGCTCGGCCGCAAAGGACCATGCCCAGTTGCACTATCAGGCGACCCCTTGTTTGCTCCCCCGCGCAGCTCCAAAAAGCTGTTCAATGAGGTCACATCTCCCATGAGTCCGCTGCCGCCGTGCCCCGGACGCAAGCCCATCGCATTTCCCAGGCTTAAACAGCTGACAATTCGCAACGCAACCATGAGTGCCGCTCAAACCTCGACCCTAGTTCGAACTCACCAGAGATCCGTTCGCGATTTTGACTTTGAGAACGTCGCGCTCATTGGCGGCGGCAGCTGGGACGATGCTCTTGCGCCCCTCATGGACCAAACCAGTCAACGCGGCAGTGGCGCCTGGTCGTGTCACTCACTTGGAAGCGGTGACCTCCAGCCCTGGGGTAGTGGAAGTGTTTTTGGAATGCCTACGACGCCGCCGCCCCGGGGTGGCAAACCCCCCGGTGATGACCACGAGCTCTCGTCGCCGTCGGCGGCTGTGGCAGCAGCATCTAGGGAGCTGCTGGACCTTGATTTTGAGGGCCTGGAGAGCTACCTTGGTCTCCATGGCGACAGTGATGACCTGCCAGGATTCGAAGGCCTAGCCAAAATGCCAGCCCGGAACATCACTTCCACTCCCACAATCCAGGAGGAGGATGAAGAAGATTACGAAGACGATGACGGGCTGGCTTTAGACATTGCGGCCGCCAAGGAGGCCAGCTTGTCCTTCAGTACCAAGCTGCAAAAGAAGCGCATACGCCGCCGTCGCAAGCCAAGCACGCGGGAGGATGATGATACCGAGACGGAGACCCAGCGCCGACGACACCCTAGACGCAAGCATCGGGACGTTGCGGATGACAGCGACAAGGCACGCGAGCGAGATTCCGAAAAGAAGAAAAAAGAGAAACGCGAGAGGGACCGTTACGAGGCCAGCGATCGCAGTCATGGCCGTCATAGATCTCCATCACCCCCCGAAAAACGCACCCAAAGGAAACTCAAGCGTGAAGATCACCTGCGACCCCCGCAGACGCCACCGCCCATGATGATGCCCGAAGTCATCCTGGCCGAGGGCGATGAGGTTGAGTGTCCAAAGAGCCCGCTGTCCCTGCGTTCCTCGCCTGCCCTGTCTCCACGTAACCTCAACATATCTGCCCCTATGCTGTCTCGAGAGCCACTGCCATCCATGCTTCTCCTCAAGCCGACTGTATACGACCCGTGCTCCCCAGGCTCGTCGCCGTCTGCGACCATCAAGTCCCCACCTGCGAGCAGCACGCCAGGCTGGAACGGTGCGCGGGCCATGGACTATTTTGACGACCACCATGACGGGCTCTCGCCGGTGCAGCGAAATCTCGAGCAGGAGGAGGCGCACCGGCGTCTAGCCGAGGACGCCGATGCGCGCACGTCGGCGTTACAAAAGGCCAAGGCGGCTGTCATGTCCAAGCTCACGCGCGAATTCTGTAAAGGCAGCGGTATGTCATCGCATCCCTCCCCGGCTGTGCGGTGCGCCGGGGATGTGACGCGTCGGAGCAGTGGCACCGGTGGCAACCTCCCACCTCCATCTGGGCTTATGGGGTTCCGACTCCGGGAAGGGTTGTTCTTTGGGACCAAGAGCTCCGTCTCCATAGCGCATAGCCATCAGAGCATGGACAGCAACTCGGCTCTGGTCCCCCTGATTATCAGTAGGTGAATGCACGGAGGTCTTGACTGCCAATACTTTTGTTACAATGTGCGAATAAACACTCGTTTTCTTCTCTTTGTTTTATTCTTTTGTTTTTGGATACATAATTTTCATGTCTTTCGTTTGTTAGCTTACAGGTTTTTGGGTAGGGGGGTTTTTCTGGCTTAACGGTTTTACAAAATGTCTTTGATGAAGGATCTTTCTTTTTTTTGTTTTTGATATTAGGTACATATAGGGATTTCAGGTGACGACGGCTCATGACTTGACGAAATAATTTCTTACATGTTTTATTCCATTTGATCAAACTGTGTATGCTCCGAATCGTCTAGTGAATGACATGGACCGTTGATGAGTTGCTGTGCCTTTGTAACATTTTTTTCTTTTTCCCCTTCAAGCCAAGGTTGATTTATTTGGCCTTTTCACCCTTTCCTCACATATCTCTCACCTGAGCCTCGGAGCCACTTCACGTCAAATCCACAAGCCATGGCACAGTTCCAAGCAAACGAACCACAGACTAGGAAAGCCCAGGCCCGGCCCAGCCCTGACGACAACAGCACCAGTAATTATCGAAAGGGGAAATCAGCCACCAGCATCCACAACAAGCAGCCTAGATCAGTGAGCAAAGAAAAAATATGGACAGGGCAAGAATTATAGAAACGGCATCGAAAGAGCGGCCGCGCTCTCGTATCATGGATCGCAAGATCCTCCCAAGCGGGTTCTCTGTTTTCAATCCAGGCGGGGGCAGCGGAGGTATCCGTTTCAAATCCCAGACTGCCTGTTTCTTCTCTCCGTCTTCAGAGATGACATCGGCGACACAGCAACAACAGTCGCGTACTGGACGGAGCGTACAGGAGATTGTGCGCTGGATGGAAAAGGCCGAGAATGCCGTAACCATCACTGCCGGTGTAGCTGCGCCGCCTGTTTCTGAGCATCAGTCTTCCAATCAGTTGAAAGTCGCTCGCAAGCCAGCTACTCCATCCACGACGGCGGCGAGCTCCCGTTGCACCAACCTCACGCCCTCGAGAGAGCTGTTGATAGCAGCAGCCGCTTCTAGCAGTGAGCGTGGAGAGAAGCTAAAGGATACTTCTACCACTTCCGAGTATACGCCGCTCACAATGCTCGAATACAGAGCTTACATGAACAATAGGCCGCTGGGAAGGTGTCTCGACGATTATGCGGGCGTGGGCGATCTTCTTCTCTTCGATGATGATGCGGCTACTGTCAAGGCGTTGGCTGGTGATTCATCGCCAGATAGCAGCTCATGCCAACAGTTCAAGAAGCTAGCGACACTTGCTCGGGGCAACCATGACAGCGATGCTGAGCCCGAAAAGATCAAAGACAAACTGGATATCATCAAGAAAGGCTGTCCGCCTCGGGGAACGTCCGGCGATGCCGTCTTTGCATTGGACAAGGCTGGTTTTTCCGAGTCGCAACCAGTCGATATGGCCATGCAACTACCAATAATGCCGGCCGAAGCGCAGGCAACGCCCTCCAAGGGACAGCCGTCCAGCCCCAAAGAGTCTGGAAACAAGGCAAAAGAATCGTGTACCGGATCATCCAGCGTCAACGGCCAAAGGAACACCAGCTGCAATACAGCCCGTACTTTTCATCTCATACACGAGCCCGAGAAGACCGGCGCCTTGCCGTTCAAAAGCATAGAAAAGCATATGAACAAGCTGCGCACGCCATCAAGATTACATGTCGGACCCGAAACCGGCGCCCATGGTACTGGCGGTTCTACGAATAATCAGCACACTCCAAAAGGTTCACGACGTTCGGACGAAAGACATGGGGGTACGAGGGGCAGTCTCGAAACCACGATGAGAAGCAGAGACAGCCACAGCCTAGAAGAATACCAGGCTGGACGACGACAGCAGAAGCCGGCGCAGCCCGCCACATCGACCGCGATGACCGCGATGATAACCATACCACCCCCGGTCCCGACAGAAAGCCCCTATCCCCCTCCCTCTACACAGTCTCAACCATACCCGCAGCGCTGGCGAACCGTCTCCGAGTCTCGGTCCTTCTAGAGCAGGTTCCGGACCTACCTCTTCATCTCCGATAGCGAGATGTCGCAGTACGCCTGGCAGCGCAAGCTGGAGCAGGAGCGGGAGAAGAAGGCAGCTGCCGAGAGGTGCAAGCGGTGCGGGAGCAGCAGCGCCGCGGCCGCAGTAGCAAGTCCTACCACTTCCACATGCCAGTACTCGAGGACGCCGCTGCGACGCCACAAATCGTCCATCGCGTCCGCGAGGTCGGCCAAGTCGGTCGAAGAGAAGCTAAGCGAGCTGAATGCGTATCTCGGCGGCCTGGAAAGCGAGGGCGAAGAGGATGGAACCCGAATTTAGTCAGTCGCTGCGAAAAGCAACCCGACAAGGCCCCGTGGTGCCGCAAGCTGCAAGCTCCCTTGGTTTTCAAGTTCAAAGCGCTGTTGAAAATGAAGTGGTCTCTTTTCATCCTGGGGCTTCGTGGTCATATACACCGGAAAACTCGAATTACTTGCTAGCATTTGCATTTTGTGACATCACACTATATCATGTAATGAGATCTTTCACTGGCCTGACGTACCCTGAAGCCAAAATGACAATATGGCGCTGGGTTTGCTGTCCGGAGGACTTGAAGACGATGACGGAGAAAGAGATTGTGCCTTGACATTCTGCTGTATATGCCTCACATATGCTACGGCCTACCTAATCCCAACCCATAAAATGCAGAATTACAAACAATCCCCACTATCCGACAAGAAACAAGAATTTCATTCGCCTCTAGTTCATTTACTTGATTCCGGACTCACAGAGCACACCCTCTCGAGCCACTTAGAAAACCGCACCACAGGCGCGTCTACCGTGCGCCAGAAAACATCAGCCGCCCAGATAACGATGGGCACGATGAAAAGGCTCCCTAGCACGAAGCCAGCAATGTACCTCGCCTCGCCGCCTTTCTCGGCAGCGCTTACAGCCTCCCATGATCGCGCCTCGATCAGGTAACCAACAGTGTGTAACACGGGGCCGTGCATAAGGTAGACAGCGTAGCTGATGCGACCGAGGTACTGGACAGGGGATGTGTTGAAGACACGTTGCCAGAATGGCAGGCGGCCAACCGCTGCAACGAAGAGAATGGAACCGATCGTCTGCCAGTACCGATACTTGTCCGTCCACCATTCGGGAATGCACGACGTCAGAAACACCCAACCAGGCGTGTCTTCAGAGCCGACGTCGGGCTGGCTCATGAAGTACAGGGCGAGGATGCTGAGTGCCGACCAGAGCATCCTGCGGAGGGGGCGGGGTCTGCCGTGGTTCGTAAAGCCGGGGCTGTTGCTCGTCGGAGATCTGAGCAGGGCAGGGGAGCTCGACAACATTGTAGGCAGCTCGGCCGACGCAGGGGGCAGGGCCATAGCAGCGTTGGTTGCCGGATCGCGGTGTGCATTGCGGATCAGATCCATCTCTGCGAGTATGGTGCCACTGTAAAATAGAAGCATTTCCCAGCGGTCCGAGCGGTAACAGAAGAGCGCGAGAAGTACCAGCAACACAAGGCGTACGGCGGTACGGAGGCGGGCCAAACCGTTGAGGGTCAGAAACAGAACCATGGAGCAGCGAAATTCGACGGGTATGGTCCAAAGGTGTACGTCGTACGCAGTGCTGCCACCAAATTGCTTCCAGTCCCAGACGTGAACAAACTCAAACATGGCTCTCCCCCAGTCCCAGAGCTGCGCCGAAGTTGTTTCGAGACGCTCGGGGTGCGTCTCCTGTACATTACGCATGAATTCTTTATTGTGGGCAAAGTCGCGCGTCCCTTCGTATGCTCCGATGCGGAGCAGGATCACGATCAAAAAAGTCGAGGCTGCTGTTGGTAAGAAGAGCCGGAAGAAGCGACGAAAGATAAAGGATGACATGGTCGTCGAGAAAGCCTCGGTTGGTGAAGGACTTGAGGTCGATGACGGCGACGACCGAGACGCAGCTGCCGCTCGTGCCAGCTTCAGGGGCTTGAGTGACAAGGCATAGCCCGAGATGACGAAGAAGACGCAAACCATGGGCGGGCCCTGGTACCAAAGACGTATGAAGGGTAGCTTCATAATGTTGTAGTTTTTATCGCCATAGCCGTATCCCTCAGCGATGCGGAAACACGTGTAAAAGTAGTGACAGAAAAAGACTGCAAAAGCTGCGACCCCACGCATACCATCGAGGTATGCCGTCGGGCCGACTCGTTCTGCTCTACATGACCGGCGTGCATCTCTTGGTGGCAGACTGGAGAGCCGAGAGGGGATAAAACTAGGTAGCAGAAATAGAGCGATTCGAGCCATGGCAGTCTTCCAGGATATCGGCCTCGATAGGTTATTTCCAGCACACTCCCCGGCCGCTGTCAGCCATGACGTTGCTGTGCTGGACGACGGAGGAAATCTGGACTCCAGTTGGGCTCTTCCGGCGTCGCTCTCAATGTCAGATAATGTCTTGTCGTCTGATAAGAGAAATGCCTTTTCCTCATCTGCAGTTGGTAAGGCTTCTGTTTTTATTTTGGTCGATGTAGAGCCAATCATGGCGGTGCCGAGTAGCAAGGTTTTTTTCTGTCGCAGATTCCAACAGCCGGCGGTCTCTGATACGAAGCGTAAAGCAAGGAGTTTGGTCCAAGGTCGAGAGGTCCGGTTAGGGTATGAAAGGGAGTACCGAAGAAAAGTGAACAAGGAAAGATGAGAGGATTAATAAATGAGGGAGGGACAGCAGAAAGGAAGGAGAGAATATATCAGAAGAAAAGGACAGTATCTGAGTGTATCTGATCTCCAATTTAGCCTCTGGCCCGAAGATCAATTGCCTTTATCACCTGGATAGTAGGCGAGTACCTCATTAGTAGATGGGACAAAATAGGACAAACCTTGGTTGAAACAATCGACTCACTTTGACCCTTCAAAATTCGCCAAAAAGAAAAAGAGAATCCTCCCTACTATGCAAAACCTCGTGATTGACGAGGACGCAGGATACGGGGAGAGAGACGGTAAAGCGATGCGAAGCAAGGAAAAAAAAAAAAAAAAAAAAAGGAAAAAGAGAGAAGGAAAGAAAAAGCACAACAACAACAACAACAACAAAACAATCAAAGTCGAAATACAGAAATCAAGAGCAGAACCAAAGAGCCAAAAGGCACGATACTAGGGTGGGGAAGCTTTACTCTCTGTGTTGTGTATTTCCGGAACCAGGAGCAAGCATTTTTTGTTTCAGAAGCATATTCAGGCGCTAGGTATTTGAACAGGGGTCACAGGGCGGTGGATCTCGGCTGGTTTTCAAGGGACTCGGAGACATGGCAAAGGCAAAAGAACAAGAAAGACATCAGTCAGTTAATTAGTGGACCGACAACCTGGTAAAGTTGACCGCGCCCCACGTGATAAATTGGAAACATGCAAGCGACAGTATTAGGTAGGTACAGTGAGAAAGAAAGAAATAAGGGAAGGCCAGTCCATCTCTGTGTTGCGATGGATGGCTGTTAGGATGTTTGCATGTCTGAACAACGGGAGAAAATAAAACGAAGGATCGGATGCGCGAAACTCTGCGTACAAACGAATCGGAGGTTAATCTTTTTTTCTTCCCCTCACGGAGAGGGTTACACCTACCTTCCTGGCGGTTATTGACTCGTCTTAACCTTTGCTCGGACTTTTAGTGCTTGTCTTCCCTTTCAGGTTATACATGGCGTGCGCCAGGCCTCCTCCAGTGAGTGGAGAATCTTTACTTGCTGAAATAAATCATCGTCAGGCCCAAGAAAGAAAATTAATTAGGTACCGCCTAACTGTCTATGTATGTACACGTACGACGTACAACAGTAAAGGAAGGTGCGGCTCGTCTTCCATCAAGGGTCGGGTTCGCTAAGACGGCATCGGCAATTAGCCTTGGAGAGAAGGAAGGGTGGGCCTGCCCTGCCGATCCTGCACCCAAGTCAGTTACAACTTTTACAACCATGCGGCCCCAAAGAAAACAGCTGATTGATGTAACGCCGCCAATCCTCCCGGCGGTGTTTTGAAGTTGGGTGCTCTCTCCCCATTTGCCTCCTCCTCCTCCTCCTGCACGTTAATGTTCCTTCTTTTGAATCATGAGAACCTCTTTCTTCTGCTGCATTTGTTCACCTCTACCCAGAAGTCCCAAACACTAGAATTGTGGAGATGAGTATGCATTTCGCTGCTGGAAAAACTCACCTGGAGGCGAGTCGCAAAGTCCTGCAATACCAGAGCCGCAGAATTTGTAGCTCCTAGCTCGTAGAGCGGTCGGCCCGCTGTCTTGCCTTGACAGTTGTTTGTTTCAAACCTCGAAACACACATGCGTACTACGTTCTAGGTCCTACGTCGATGGCTAAGGTAGTCGCTGATTCCGAAGAGAACACCTATGACCAAACGCAGGTGCGAGCTAGGATCTGCCACCCAATCGGATTTTAAACAACACATAATAAGCAATCGAATCCGGAGATAGGTACGGAGTATCTATGTCTCACACAGCAACAAAAATCGTCTTGGTACCGTAGATCCAGTTATGGAACACAACGACATGTACCTTCCAGACTCATCTAGCCTCGATTACATACGAAGTACTTCGTATGACATTCAACCCCTCGGCTCTATAAATAATTACCCTACCAACGCAAAGTTATTACGGAATTTCACCTTACTCAGCTTCAGTCAGTTGAGTATCGCTATTTGGGGATTATACACTCATATAACCATGTTGTTAGCGTCGCCTCAAGTTCGTTTCTAGTCCTGTCGATTCTGTTTTCTGGGTCTCGGGCCCCCTGTATTTGACCATGTAGAGAGCCGCTCTATTGTTGATGGTTACTATTGACATCCTCGGATAGCATGTGGGGTGCGGGGTTTTTTTTTTTTTTTTTAAATCACTTATACTTACACCCCGACCATTCTTGTAACCGGCGGAGGCATATGCCGGTGGTATGATATCAAGACGATGGACTCCGCCAGCAGCTTGACAGACAGACAAGATCTGGGATGTTAACAAAGGCTCGCCCAGAGTGCATGTGTAGAACATGCAGACCTTCTCTCTGTCAAAGAAATACAATGGGCAAGGATCCTGCATTAAACAGCACCCATCGCTCCGCTATCTAATCCTTCAAAACACGCTCGATATTCGGCGCCTCTTGGCTTCCTATGTTAGAAAGTCCGGCTTCGACTTCCCTATGGTCTTCTCTCCTTTGCTCCTTGCAGGCCCGCGTTTGCACAGTGATCATACAAAGCAGAGCACCCTTTGATGAGGCGTACAGCTCGAGGAGAGCCCAATGAGAACAAGAGCTTGTCGGGCGTATCGTGCAAAATCACTTCACTAGAGCTATCGGCTACGACTCACTTATCCATCACCTTCATGAGTGTTTTGTGCTACCGGGTGTTTGCACTCTAACCCCAACTTCTTCGGCAACACCAACTCCAGCACGCAGTTCTACATACTCTTCAAGAAAGCAGCCATTATTTTAACTGAAGAACATCATTCTGGCTGGCCTTGTATCGACTGTAAAACACCTTGGGGTACTAGTGTTTTGCCCAATATATGAGAAAAAAGGATGACCGTTACGCTGGAGTCGCGTGACTGCCGGAGTCTTCAAGACGTCGTCTCGAAATCCCGGACTCAAGGCATCAGTCGTTTTATCGACCTCCCACAGATCCTCGTCTGGGGTGATCAGTCGTCAGGCAAAAGCTCTGTTCTCGAGGCCATCTCGGGCATGTCGTTTTCCGCCAAGGGCTATCTTTGCATTCGCTTCGCCGCCGAAGTCGTTCTGCGCAAGTGCAACACCGTCGGAACCAAGATCGGCATCATCCCAAGCTCAAACCGCTCCGATGACGAAAAGAAGCAGCTTGCCGACTTCACCTGCAGCACCCAAGATTTCGACATTGGCCGGGGTCGTCGACGACGCCTAAGTGGCCATGGGCTTGGCTGACGGCGGCAAAGTCTTCAGCACAGATGTGCTTCGGGTTGAAATCTCGGGCCCACACTAGCCGCACCTCACCATGGTTGACCTCCCTGGTCTCCTCGTCGCGTGCAACAAAGACCAGTCTACCCAGGATGCCGAGGTTGTTGACGCGGTCGTCATGTCCTATATGGAAAGCCCTGACACCATCTCACGAAGCATCTTCCTGTCGTGGTCGAGGATGTCAAAAAGGGAATTGCTGATTGCGGACGTATCCTCTCCAATTTGGGCCTGACGCGCCAGACCACAGCTGAGCAGCGCCGCTTTCTCCTTCAGGCGAGTAACAACTACTGTGCTTTGACCAGAGCCGCCGTGAATGGCGTGTACGGTGATCAGTTCTTTGCCATCACCGAAAGCGACGATCAAACACCGAAGCGGCTTCGACCTGCGGTCCTGAACAGCCTACCCAAGTTCGCTGAAGGCATGCGTCTCAGGGGCCACTCTCCCATCATCAGGGAAGAAGCCGACTCGGATGAAGGGATCGATGATGAAGGGAACGCACATGACCCGAAGCAAATACTCCGTGATGAATACCTAGAACAAGTCAAGGTCTTGATGCAGAGGAGCCGAGGCCGAGAGCTCTCAGGTACATCCAACCCCCTCATCATCTCAGAGCTGTTCGCCAAGCAGTGCAAGCCTTGGAATGGTCTCATCGATGCCTTGGTCAAGAACATCGTAGACGACGCCGACATGACAGTTCAAGCCGCAGTCACTCATGTAACAGATCCGCCGACCGCCGGCGCCCTGTTGAGGACCGTTGTGGCCCCGGAAATCGCCACACTGGGTAGGGCACCAAGCCGAGTATGTGACCGAGATGTTGCAGCCTTGCATATCTGCGCATCCTATCACGTACAACAACTACCTCGCCGAGACTGCAGAAATTGCAACAAGCCCGCTCCCAGAGGATGATCGAGGCCTGCCGGGAAACGCACTTCAACAACACCAATCTCGGCGACAATGTTTCACGCGAGTCCCTTCCTCGGTGGCCTTGCCAGCCAGCTATTGTCGTCGACGGAGCCAGATATGGAACGCTTTGCCAGCTCACTGGCAACTGATATGATGCTGGCTTATTACACCGCAAGGACCCCACTCACTGCCCAACCTTTCCCTCGAGGTATCACGTTTTATCAACGAAACTAGCGTAGCTGGCCTCTTGACTGACGTCTTGTTCTACAGGTTGCCCTGAAGAGAATCGTGGTCGACGTCAGCGTCCTGGCAATCGAGAGCTGTCTACTCAGCAAACCTAAGGGACTGCTCTGCCCCGAGGTTATCTGTGATCTCGACGACGACATGGTCCGCCACATCGCCGGCGAAAGCGACGAGGTGACTATGGAGCGGGTGAGGGCTGCCGAGAACCTCTGGGTGTTGGAGACGGGAGCGGCCGAGCTCAAGGCTCTCCAGAGGAAGCCTGCAATATCCAACTAGGGCCAAGGATGCTGGGATATATGTACTATGGCTAGTTTTATCTAGAATAGTGTCTTCTCACTCTCCGTATTATATGGCCCAGCAGACGTGAAACAGCAGAGGCGAAATAACCTAGGTACATGATGGTATGGTGCTTTTTTCCCCCCTCTATCTTTCCCTGGAAATATTCCAAAGGCTCATTTGTTTTGTAGCTATCACTTGCGCTGTCCTAGAGAATTGCAATGATCGCAATGGGGTTGTACGAGACTCAACAGGGAACTAGCAGGTCCATATTTCAAACATGATTGCTCAGGCCATATCTTGACTAAGTCTCAAAAAGCTCAATGAAAGGGGGAAATGCTAAAAGAAGTAAGGAGGAAGTCCACAGGTGAAAGAGGACGACATGAGGCCACGGAGAAATCTGCTCTGTCGTGAAGGACGCGCCCATTCTGGACTCGCCACAGTAGAGGTCGTAAACCCATACAAGTTTTACGTAGACGTGGAGAAAACTGACCAGATGTTACTTGAAAATCACCACCTTGCAGGGGATAGCAATGTTCTAGTACACATGTTCTTTCTGTCTAACGCGAATTATAGGTATTAAAGAGAGATAAGAAAAGAAGGTAGAACGCCATGCCCACTCCAGCCGAAACGCCTAATGCCATTATGATCCGCCCCGCCGTGGAAAATTCATCAGAGCCTTAAAGATATCATCAAATGAAAGGAGATAATAACAGCGCATAGATGCATGCACACATAACTACAAGAGGCTCAACTGTCGAGCCAGTCAAGGAACTCGGGGGTAAAGTAGCTGACAACGATAGTCGCGCCAGCCCTCAGGATGCCCTCCGTTGATTCGAAAGCCATAGTTTTCAGGTCGAACACGCCAGCCTTTGCGGCGGCGTGGATCATGGCGTACTCGCCGCTCACCTGGTAGGCGGCTATGGGAAGGTCTTTACCAAGATCCTTGGCGTCGCTGATAATGTCGAGGTACTGGCTGGCGGGCTTGACCATGATGACGTCGGCACCCTCGTTGATGTCTCTAATGATGGCTCTACGGGCAAGGCCGCGACCGCCGTGGGGCAGCTGGTAACACTTGCGGTCGCCGAAGCTAGGGGCGGAGCCGGCAGCGTCGCGGAAGGGCCCGTACAGACAGCCCGAGAACTTGGCGGCATAAGACATGAGAAGTGTGTTGTGAGCGATCCCTTCCTCGATCAGCTTGAGCTTGATGGCGCGGATACGGCCATCGTTCATGTCAGAAGGCGCGACGCAGTGGGCACCGGCACGGGCGTAGGCGACGGCGACGTCAGATATGCGGTCAACCGACAGCTGGTTATTGAGGCTACCGTCGTCTCGCAGAATGCCACAGTGTCCATGAGACGTGTACTCGCACAGGCAAACATCGCAAACGACGAAGAGCTGGGGAAAGCGCTGACGGATGGCGCGGATGCTTCGCATGACAGGGCCCTGAGGGTCGTCGGCTGATGTGCCAAGAGCGTCTTTGGTTCCCGGACGCATGGGCACGCCGAAGAGGATGACGGAACGGAGACCCTTGTGGACGAGAGTCTCAAGGAATGGGATTACCTTGTTGATGCCGCGGCGGTATTGGTCCGGGAGAGAGGGGATGAGGACTTCTTCGTCGTCGCTATCGGAGATGAACAATGGGTAGATGAGCATGGACTAGGGATAATTTCTGCCGTGTTAGTCTGATGGATGTCTATTCATGGTAGGAGCTGCCAGACTTACCTTGGTGAGTTGCCTCTCGGCCTGCCATGATCTGGCGAGTGGATGACTGTAACCGCCGTGCAGTTGGCTAGAGATGTCTCCCGAGATGCTGACGCTGGTGGCCGCCGTGCTGGCATAGGACATAGCACGCGAGATGTGCGAGGTCCGCGAAGCACCATCGTCAATGGTGGGGGCGGACGAGTCCCCGCGCGGCAAGCCCCGGCGGCGAGCACCGTTGGCGTCGCGGAGGGACAGGTCTTGGACGAGGCTGGAGAACGACATTTTTTTGTACTTGTTGCGTGACGACAAGGCGGCGTCGACAGGCCTATTGTGGAAAACAAGGAATTGTGGCGCAGGATGGGTTTGCGTGGACGTGGAATGGAATGAGTTCTCGACGAGTCTGGAGAAATACTCGTTCGCGACTTTTGAGTAGGGGTTGTGTATTTTATCTTGGTCTCCCGCAAACTCGAGTCGGAGTGCGACGGGCAGCTCGGGTGGCAATTGGAATGCGGGATAGACCCCTGCCTCGGTGTTCGGGTGTGGTGGGGCTAGTTTGCGAAGTTTACCCAGGTGAAGAAAGAGCCGTAAAAGGGTTGACTAAATTGCAAGAATAAAGATGGAAAGTCAAAGAAAGGTAACTTTCAGTTGCACCTTAAAAATAAACAAATGGAGTTGGAGAAGCTGCAGTGTTCAGTAAGGACCGGAAAGAAGCTGGGTGGCCAACAAAGTAAATAAAAATGAAAATCTCACTTGCTCTACCACGTTTTAGGCCTGACACTGAGTGGCACAGGGCGCGCAGACTAGAGCTAATAAGATACGGAGCAGGAGCTGATGAAAATTTGACCGCCAAGGTGGCCCGGCCGATTTCTTTTTGCGGTTCTCGGACAACGTAACATCGTTGTCCAAGCCCGCCCGTGTGCTGAGTTTGGTGTGGATCAGTGGCCAAAGCCGTTACTGCATTGGCCAATCGGAGCCGCACTGTTTCCAATACCCGTCTGCCAGCCCTGTCGGACGTCCAAAGTTGTTCCGAAAGCCTATGGAGATTTCTTGAAAGCATGGAAAGGACCTAGTTCTAGGTACACAAGCTACAGTAATGAAGGTAAAATTTACCGCCTACTTTCTGGCCAAGTAAGAATCAGCAAGTACACAGTCATCCCAACCACTTACTTGCCTTGCCCATGTATGGCGTTTACCTCACAGATGGACAACGCAGAAATCATATTTATCTGGCAATCAAGATGAAATAAACATAGAGCTACAACTACCTAAAATACATTTGGGTTTATACTCAAACCTCCCATAATATCATTAAAACCATGTAACACACCAGAGTGCGTTTGATTTTGGCGAAAAGTCTCTGGCCATTCCTACCCTGTCCAACTCTACACATGGCGATGTCTTTGTCAATCGCCCGTTGGAGGTCATGCAATACCTTGTCAGAGACATCTGTGTCCGTTGTGTCGAGAATGCTTTTGGTTGTGCTGTATTGGCTAGGACTCTTGCCCCAGAGCTGTGTCTTCCTGTTTGCCTCGATCACCTTCTCCATCTTTGCCATCGCCAGATCCCGGTTGGCAGGACTCAAATAGTTGAAGGCAAATATAGTATGGTCGTCGCTTTGAAACCCTTCCTGCTCCATCCGCTGTAGGGACCTGACCGTTCCATCAACGTCCTGCAGCTGCGCATAGCCCCGAACAAGTGTGTTCCACGTGACAATATCTGGAGGATTGCCTTGGTCGCGCATCATCTGCAGCGTGGCCTCCGCTTCTCGAACTTGCCCGTCCAACATGAGCGCACCAATAACGATGTTAAAAGTCACCGCATTTGGGCGCGGCAAGAGACTTCCTGGCCGCTCGTACTGATGAGGCTCGTCGCCGTTTTCATGATTCCCAGCAGTCGGCAAAACATTCTGCTGTGCTGAAGCAGTGATGTCGTTGGCATGCAGCATATCCCTCAGAACATCGTAAGCGAGGGGCCGATACATGTCGAATGAGCACAAGGCCTTGATGATGGAGTTATGGACACCGGGATTATGGTGTTTGATACCCGTCTGACCATCATTGTGCGTGAGGAGTTCCGTGGCAAGCAAGTCGCCGTCCTTGAGCAGTTTGTCAAAACGCATATAGAACTCCATGACGTCGAAGGCAGCGGGCAACCCCCTGACATATGAGCACGTCATTAGCCTCAGCGCGTACAACGTGGGCTTCATGAGTCCGTCAGGTCCGTATGGGCTTGGTATCCTTTCAGTCATCCGCTCCAAGTCCAGCTCCGTCTTCATAATTGGTCCAGATAGATTGTTGGTCATTGGACTCTTTGACGGATCCATAATATCCTTGCCCGGGGTTTCTACGATGTGCTTGAGGGGATCGAGGTCAAAAATACGAGAGTAGGCCTCGAGCATGAGCCGAAATCTGGTCGTGCGGTTGATACCAACCTTCTCTGGATATGCAAAACCTGGTGTTGGCCACGACCAAATAACATAAAGAAAGATTTCCCAGTCTTCCGGCCCAAACAGTGAGTGTTCAAGTACCAACGAGAATGCCCGGTTCAGAGACGCCATATCGCCTGCCTTGAGAGACCCGAGCATCAAATTCGTATAAGTTTTGGCGTCCTTGACCTCAACCAGCTGTGCCATTTGGTCATGAATCTCCCACGCCGTGCTGAGTTCGCCACTTCTCCACATCAAGGCAATGAGAGCATTGTATCCGAAGACGTTGGGCTGCATCCCCATACTCATCAGGCGCTCAGCAAGCTCAATGGGCTTGGCATTCTTGACGGGCTCGTTCGTATTCAGGTTGGGTGTCAGGATCGAGGTGCAAACACTCGCGCCATGGGGACTGTTGATTTGAAACGTTCGTTGGCGATCGAAGAGCAAGTCCCGCATGATGTCAACCGCTAGGGTCTTGTATTTCATATTATCCATCTTCGCGAAGCGATGGGCCAGGTGCAACAAGCTCTGAGTGCCGAGTAAATGGCGAGACTTGTTGAGAAGATGGTAGATCGGGACGAGGTCGTGGATCTGAAGGTTTTTGAAGAGAATTGTCGTAGCATCGTACCTCAGGTGTATGAAGTGCTCTACTGGACTGGCGTGTAGAAGAGCCTGGAGACACCGGGAAATTACCGTCAGTTGCTCATGCCCCATTGACCCCGGCATCTTGTCCTTGTTCATCTCCTTCCAACGCAGGATTACCCAACATAGTGCGTCTTCAATTATATAGTGAGGGGACCACGACCGAATGGATGGGAATATAGCCTCCAGCAGTCGCGGCGTGAGTTCGGGGCATGTTGTGAGTGTATTAAGCACTATCGCTCGCAGTTCTTGTTTTGTGATCTGCTCGCCAGCGATGAGCCGGTTCCATTCTTCTCGGATCTCTGGTATTGTTTTCTGAAGTATTAAGTGGTTGAGTATCTCGGGTGGGTTGGAGCTGGTAGGCAGAACAGAGCGATACATCCACTCTTTCGCACGAAAGATAGACGTTTTCCACAAGATAAAATCCAGCTTTTCGCGACGGATTTCTGATTGAGATTCGATTCCGACAATCCGGCGCTCAATCTGGTAATCCTCGTAGCGACCAAGAACATAATCCGTTCTATGCGTTTTGAATTCTTCCTCTGTCACGAACTGGCCACGACCCGTCGGTTTCACAGGAGACCTCCAGAAGCCTTGTATCGATCGGTTTGATGAAGGGAACAAGGTCTCAAGCCTTTCATCTTGAGCATTGCGTCGTGACTCTTCGGAGAGCTGTACACTGTCTCCGATGTGTTCTGGCGTTTGGTCACTGATGTGAGGAATTTTGGCGTGTTGTATTTGAAGCAATGGCGACACATCCTCCACCTCTGATCGCAGAGTATGGGTGAATCCGCTGGCCCACGAGCGACGTAATGTGGAATGTATTTGCGACTGGTGTTCAGTCGTCCGTATTCCGACAAGACGCGGGCTTATGCATCGCAGGAGCGGGAGGCTCGTGTGCCGCCATCGCTGCATCTGGCGTGGAAGAGCAACGGTCATGAATGAGCATGGCAACTATAAGGTGCCCAGAAGAAATATTAGGAGGCCATGCCATAGGGCCAGTTGACCATTATAATACCAGTCCAAATAGGAGCAAAGCCAAACTTGAAACTCTTTGCAAGTAGGTGAACGTTGACAAGGGCGTGGTGGGTCACAGATCACTTGGCTCTTACATCGTAAAGGAGCATGCAAAATTTCCCAACCAGATGCGTTATCGATAAGAACAAACCAGCTGCAGCGTCGCGTCGACCGTGGTATGGGATTCAAGGTCCACCCATCTGCAGCTACCTACCTACCTACCAACCTGATCAGTCTCGCTCAGCATCTTTGAGACCAAAAAGAGAGAATCAAACAAGCCCAACACCAGGAATCAAAGAGCTCTAGACGGGCAGCAGAGTTCTAGGTCCCCGCCCAAAAAGAACTCAGTACATCAAAAAATTTACTTGCGACAGGCTTAGGCCTCCTTCAGCATTGTGGAGGGACATCTACGACCCACCCCCCATCTCCAAGACTTATGTCTACACACGCATCACTCAGCGCAGCTGCCGACGAGCGCAAGGCCCGTCTAGCCAAACTCAAGTCTCTTAAACGCAAACAGCCAGAACCCGATGAAAACAACTTCGAGTCGGAGCCGAAAACATCAACATCAAGCGAACACCACCAACCGTCATCCACAACAACAACACGGCGCTCGGGAAGTCCACCGGAAAAGGATGTCGCGCAACTGCACTTGTCGGGCCGCAATTATGACCCGGTGACACGAGGGCCCAAGCTGGGGTTCGAGAATGCACCTACAAAGAGCATGGACCAACCAACCTTGGAGGAGCAGGCAGCCGATGTTGAGGCTGAAATTCGGCAGCAGGCTAAAGAAGACGAGGCTCACGACAAGGGCATCGACCTCTTCAAGCTACAACCAAAAAAACCAAATTGGGATTTGAAGAGAGAGCTAGACAAAAAGATGGAGGTACTCAATGTTCGGACGGACAATGCGATTGCGAGGCTGGTCAGGGAGAGATTGTCAACAAAGAAGGCTCCTGCAGTTGGTGCCGCAGTCGAGTCGGCCTCGGATGATGGGCCTGGCGAGATTGACGGCGCGGCATTGGTTGAGGGTTTGCGGCTGCGGGAACAGGAGGAGGAAGTGGAACGTCGTAGGGAAAGGGAGGCTGATTTGATTTGACCACCACGGCCCAAGCCATCGTAATCATCGGGGGGAGGGGGGGTTTCAATCCTGCGAAAGTCTCCCCATACCGGATCTTTCCTCTCTTCCTATTGTCCCTCTGGGTTGATTCCTATGCTACCCTATCACGCGCCTTTGACCCCATAATGCGCCATAATCATCGGTTCATAGCCTGCGTTAGCGCCAGTCTTCTGCTAAAGGGACTTAGGCTTCTCTCCCTCGGTGCCCCCTCCCTTCGTGACGAGAGATTAGACCGCGAGGGTGATGCCTGTCTCTTTGTATCCGGCCTTGAGTGCTGACCGCCCCTGTCCCTGTATTGCCGGGCCTCGCCAGCTCTCCTTCCCTTATCATCGATGGAGGGCTCTCTTCTGGGTGACCTCGATTGTTGCCTCCGTCTTTCATGAAAGCGGCCGCGATGACTGTCTTGACGTCTCTGTGGAGACCGAGATCGATCCCTCAAGTCACTGTGCTTTCCATGGCCATGCGATTTGTGTCGCTGTGGTTCCCGCAGCAGTCTTTCTGGTGATGAATATCTGCGTTGGGGAGAATCACTGTGTTGGCCGCCACGCCGCCCTTCCTGTGATACCGGGGACAACGATCTGCTCAAGCTCCTGGAGTAGCTCCGATCAGACCTGGGCGAGTCGGATCGTCTCTGAAGAGATGCTACTTCTGTCCGCTGCGGCGACATTGATTCACGTCCAGGCCTGGGTGATGCAGGAGACATCGACCCGCCAGAGGGATTGGAATCATATGAACGGGACCTCCTCCGGTTCTGTGTGCTACGAGCCCCAGAAGTTCCCGACAGCACTTCATTGTCGTCGTCTCTCAATCCCCGCCCCCGGGACTCACTTTCCCTCTGTGCTGCTCTCTTTGCCAGCTCGGCATCGGCAACGCCGGCTCTATGCCGAATTAGCATTAACTACTGATTGGAAATACACATTTGACAGGAACCAGCACATACTTTTTCTGAATCAACTCTGGCGTATCATTTGAGAGGTCTGGTCGTAGTTTGGGATTCAGCAGCTGCTGGGTGCGAGATGGACGCGGCACGTAGGGCCTTTCTTGAGGCGCGGCCTTGCACTCGTATGAATAGTGGCGTTCTAAGGAGGTCAGCTTGAGAGATATGACAATGAAGATGAGATGGCGAGAACTTATCTCTTTTCAAGCATTTTTGGCATTGAGTGGTTGCAGGAGTTGTTCTGGATGGGCCCACGCGTCCTCCACCACTACGGTACATTGTGTTGACGTATATCGGATAAGATGTACCTTTTTCCGCCCCTTTTTTCTTTCCGTTTCCCTTTCGTATAAACGCCTAGTTGCAGCTTTGAGACAATTCGTAGCTTTAGTATATCAATGCTATAGGACTGCTGATTACAGGCTAGCATGCATAAGGTTGGCACCTACGTGGGTAGGTAGAGGTAGGGGTCGATGAATGTATCATCTGTGATGATATTATGGTAGACACGTTCTGGCAGATGATGTATCAGACGTACCTGACAATGGCAACGCACGGTTGCGCAAGGTAGTGACGGTCTAGTTCTAGTGGTTGATGCCAAGGTGGGCCTGGTAACTACCACGTGACCCAGCCTTGTTTTCCAAGTTCCAACACCGCTTGAGGTACTGAATTTGCCGACTAACCAAGGTGGTGGAGAAATCCTATGCCACCACTGCCGCGAGGTGCAGCCCCGACCCCATCTCATAATCCGACGACATCGGCATTTCTGAAAGAAATCCACGATCACTGCGAGATTCACAAGCAAGCCAACCCGGGTTCGCCGTCAAGAGTACACGGGAGCGGTTTCGGCAGCGAGTGGATATGGAAACCAGCTCCGACGCACCCAGAATCTGGCTCTCTTGATCATCCGCAATTGCGCCGCAACCACCGCTCAGCGTGCGTACGTGCTACAGAGGCGTTCAACGGTAACGTAAGCCAGCCAGTCGCCAAAATCGGGACAGTCAGTTAGTCCATATCGTGCCTCTATTCTCCAACTTTGTGCCCGACATCCTGTCAGTGAACTGCATCCACGAATTCCAGTCGCGTGCTTCTGCAGCGACAAATTGGAACAAAAAACGACACTGCCATTCTTGTCGCCGACTGTCATCTGCGCAGCCGTTGCTAGCAATCATCGCTGTCTTGGGGGTAAGACAGACACCCCAAGTCCTTTCTTTATTCTCGACCGCCTGCCTGTCTGCTGTGCGACACCTCGCTTGGCCGGTCCATCCACCTCACAGCATACCTACCACGCAGGCCATGCGTCCGCAACCCTAGAACAGCCCAATTTCGCAAAAGTCATCCTCTTGTCAGCCGCGCATATTGACGCTCATCTTCTAGTCTCCAAGATCAAGTATTTCTCACCCAGAACCTGGAGCGAGCAGTAACTACAACCTGGCCTTTCATTGAACCCTCGATTCAACCCCTCCAAAAAAAAGAAGAAGAAGAAGAAAAGGTGTTTAGCGAGAGAAAACATCCCACGGTCGAATTGGGTTCTCTGCGAGTCGCTTCGAAAGACCTCCCGAGACAGTCCCCGTCCGCTATAATGGCTACGACCTTACAACGATGATTGCCTGTGTCAACTTCCTCCGCGGACCGTCTTGATTCTTGCAGCTTCTCGATTTATACCAAGGCCGACGTCGACTGTCCATCTCCTGACAGTTGTCTAGTGTTACCTCTTGCCGACGAGGTCTCTTAAACGAACTTGACTTCTGGAACCATACTTGGCCCGGCTTGTGTTGCAGACTGCTTCCTCCACTTGAAATCTTGAAGGTGCACCCTAAAGTTAGCATGACATCAATTCCTGTGTTGCAGACGATGTCCGGGATTAAGAAACTCTCATTTGCTAGTGTAGGGCTTGTCAATTCATTATGATAGTGGTGTCTCATAGGCCAACTTGGGATCTAATTACTAACAATTATCACAGGTTGTGTCTTCTCCAAAGGAGGGCGAAATGAATGGGGCCCGCCAGGTTATGCCCTCGCACGGGAAATCTCCAGTTGAGCCCAAGATGGCAGTTTCTACGACAAGCCCTTCGAGGCAGTCCACCAGCAATAGTCTTGGCAGTGTTATGGGCGATGGATATGAAAGACAGTCACCACCCGTGGAGAAAGACGCTGTGGATGACAAGGTTGTTCAAGGCCTGAAAAACTTGAAGCTGGGAGCAAAGCCACCGAGTCTCGTTGTTGATGGTTCATGCTCAACATCGACAGAGCAATCGAGCGCGGTTGGGAACAGCCAGACGCCTTCGGACGTGGTCTCTCAGAAGGCAGACTCTAACTCAGAATTTGGCACCAAACCGCCAAGCTTGGACGGAAAGAGCATCACGTCCGGTACGACATTCAACGTGTTGGATGAGAAGGAATCACTCAGACCCGACGACAGTGCTAGCGTAAAGGCTGCAACCGATGAAGATGATGCATTTTCAATCCGTGGCTCGCAGATTGCGAATTCACGCATGGGATCCGATGTTGCCGGTCGTTTACGCACCATTCAGATAGGCGATATGCCCCCAAGGGCCATCGCGCCGCACTCTGTGTCTGTGGCACAGCCTCGAGGCGCGGCCATTACTCCTGACGGCGGCGCATGCGAACAGCCATCTGCAGCCAGTGGAGGCAATCCGCTGGCCACCACCCAGGCTAATCAGGAGTCCTTCAATGGCTTCTATAGCCAGAACCCGGACGAGAAGCTCTTGGAGGCAATGAAGTCTTCAAAAGACCGTATTTTTCTCTTGCGTTTAGAGAAGGAGGTGATAGAGTTTGTTCAGGACTCAAAGTGAGTATCTGCCTGAGAAAGAAAGAAAAGAAAAAATGCCAGATTTCGAGCCTCGACTCACAGACTGACGTTGAAATTCAGGGAGCCGTTTATGGACCTGCCGCCGTGCAATTCCTTTTGTCGGTTGCTCACCCACAAGCTGGCGGACTATTATCATATGACGCATTCTTTTGAAGCAGTTGCAGGTGCAGTGCGCATTTATCGCACACCGTTTTGTCGCGTTCCACCTTCGCTACAAAGCATTGCTGCCGCCAATGAATCGGCCAGCAGCACACCTCCTCCTGCCATGCTGCCGCGGAAGATCATGCGCCGTGGTGAAGAGGGCGATTCGGCACCCGCAAGTGCTGGGCCATCGAAACCAACGTCGGAAGATGGAAGCGACGCTAAGGATAAGAACGCCAACGCAAATCAGAAGTACGTCGTCTTGCTTCATTTTCTTAATCCATCGATCCTTTCCTCAAGTCATCGTCTACTGACTATTGCTTCAGGCTTACCCGTGAGGAACGCGAAGAAGCCTACAACAAGGCCAGGCTTAGGATCTTCGGTAGTTCGGCAGAGACGGAGACATCTAGCCCTGGTAAGTCAGGAAAAATGAAATTTAGCCCTTGAAAATGCGATATGCTGACACAAACAATCTAGATAATGAGGACAGTACTGGAGTGTCTAGGGCAAGTTCGGTATCGGCAAGGGATAAGTCTGCACTGGGTAAAAGGGGAAAGACTGCAAAGCAGAGGCGAGACGACTCCGAGAGCTTCGATTCGCGTTCGCTGTATACACCCTACTATACTCACCCCCACCAACCTCACATGTGGGCTCCAGTTCACGTACCTGTAGGGGGCAACGGTGCGCCGTACACGCCACAGCAGCAGCCTCCTCAGCCGTCCTACGCCCCCATGTATGCGTCATCTGGCCAGCCCTACACAACGTCAATGACCCCTAGTAGCTACGGGCCCCCTTATGCACATCCACCAGCGGTAAGTCATACAGGATGATTCAGGAAATAGTAGCGGAAAGTACAGCCGACTAATATTTTCCCCTACAGAACTCCAGCGCTCAACTGAACGCCGGAAGATACCCAGCGCAAACCCCAGCCCAGCCGGGCAATTCGTACTCAAACTTAGCACAGGGCATGTCTCCTCAGCCTTGGCCTCATCAACAATTCAACGGCCAACAGCCTCAGGCTCCCTATCTGGGCCGACCCTTGCCGTCAGGGCCTACTTCGATGCCTGCATCAGTTCCTACGTCAGCTCCTGTGCCGGGGCCTGCCCCAAACCCCAGCATCCCTTATCCATACGGCCAATTGCCATGCCATACAAACCCACATGACCCGAAAAGTCAGCATCCAATACCGGGGAGTTACAACAGGCACGGGTTCAACCCCAAGACCCAATCCTTCATCCCAGGGACGGGACCAACACCGATGTCTATGCCGCATGGCCCCGTAGTGCCTGCTCCCAGCGGCCCTTTTGCCGGTCCTAACACGGCGCTTCAGGCGGGCAGTCCCATGATGAGCGCACCCCCTCCCATGCATTATGGACAGCAATCCACAGGCGCTCACCCAACTCAATACGTTGGGATGACTAATGGATTCACCATGATGAGGCAAGGTTCGAACAACTCCATATCTCAGCACTACCCGCTGATGGCGCAAATGCAGCAGCCAACTATGACCCAACAACTGCCCCAGCAGCCTATTTATCCAATTCAGCATCAGCCTCCTGGACTTCACCTCACGCATCCTCCCCAACAAGTCCATAACCCTCCACAGCGTATGCCAAACAAGCCCCCAATGGGTCAGGGCCACTCGGTCGGGCCTACCACCACGTTCACTCATTTGCCTACGTATGGTAATCCCTCCACGCTGCCGCAGAAGCCATCAACCTAGTAGGATAGGATCAGCGTGGTGACACCTCTCCTCGAGTGGAGAACGTTGGATCATGCATGCATGGAGCACATTTTGATGAAAAACCAAAAGAATAATGTTTCGTGGCGCACATGGCGGGCATTGCTATTTGAGTTAAATTACGGGAGCACGGCGGAGTTTAAATAGGTAGGTATCTTCAGGTTGGCTAGCGGACGATGAACACGGACCACAAGCGGCTTTGTCGGACTGGGAGCATCTCAAAAGGAGATAACATGTTTTAAAAAGAAGCCAACAAAAAAATCAAAGACAAATTACTCTACACCGGCCGTTCCGGGATAAAGTTGAAATAACCGTATATCAGCATCGGAGCCTCCATGAATAAGGGTGGCACTCGTGACTTGCTGGTCGGACAACCTTGCCAACCGTAATGTGGAAAAATTCGACAATACTTTTCCCCCCGCCCCCCCTCATTCAGTTACCATAAACGCCGTATCAATACTGTTCAGAAGTGCTATGCTAACTTGGATTTTTTTTTCTTGGGTAGCCCAATACACGTCTTCGTTCGTTGTCTCGTCTTCGTGGCCTCTCATGCCAAAAACCAATGCCTTTGCGGCTTCCAAGCCGAGGCCAGCGTGCCTGAGCGGCTCCGTAGTAGTTGGCAGGAACCGCGAATGAAGCTTGATTCTAGTCCATATCAACACACAGTAATTCCATCTACTCGCCACTCTCCCTAGGCTCCCTAGGCTCCCTAGACTCTCTTGGCTCCCTGGGCTCCCTCGGTTCCCTTTGCTGACCACCACCGCGACCGCCACCACGCTTCCCGCCACGGCCGCCGCGGCCACCACCTCCACGCTCAGCCTTTCCGTCTTCGCCTTCCTTTTTTTCGTCCTTGTCGGTAAGGTTGGCCAGGGCCAGGCGCTGCGCCAGGTCGACCTGGGTACGGATGGTGTTGGTTAGGTACGAGACCATTAGGACGTCCTGAATGTGGTTGTTGAAGTCGTGCTCGATGCTGACGCTGTCAACCTTGGGAGCAAGCGAGAGGTTGTTCATGAGGTACTGTCCAAGTGCGTGCGAAGGCTCACGCTCCTCGTCCAGGACGGCACCGACGTACTCGGACGTGCGGTCCAGCATGTCGATGGTCTGCTCGAGCGAGCGAGCGAGGGCCTCGACGTCAGACAGGACGGGGGCGGTGCGGGCCTCATCGTCCTTGCCGGCGGCGATGGCCTCGAGGGCGGCGCGGTCTGACTCGTTGGTCGGGGGTGTGCGGTGCGGAACCTGGATGAAGAAGCACGACTCGGCGGCGCGGTCCGGGCTCACGGCAGCCGGGGCGCTGATGTAGCACCTCGGCTCAATGTCGGCGCCCGGGTCGGTGCTCATGGTCAGGTGAACCGCCGGGTGGGGGAAGGTGCCCGTCTCGGGACTGGCAAAGAAGTTCTGGATGAGTGCCGAGAAGGAGTTGAGCTCATGGCTGGTGGTGTACCACCCGAGCAGAGACTCGCGGGGTGAGGCCTTGAGAGTCAGGGCCAGCATGTTCTTCTGGTACTCGACATCAACCTCGACCTGGTCCTCATTCTCCGTGTGGGGAATGGCGAAGGTGCTGCGGACCTCGACATCGGTGCCATCCTCGGAGCGGACGCCGACAAGGGCACCGATGACGCGCGTGGCCTGGGTGTCGCGGATGTCGCGGCGCACGGCGTGGTCTAGTATTGACAGGATGGCCTGCGGCTGGATGGTGACTGTGAGGGGGGCAACATTGGCGTTGAAGCCAACGGCCGACGGCGCGAGCGGCTTGGAGAGGTGGAGGAAGTCATCATGATCGACCGCCATGGTGGGTGGTTGGTGTTGTTTGTGTGATGCTTATTTGCCGATGCCTTTTTATGTGATCTTTTGTTCTTGTTGCTGGTGTTGGATGTATTTAGATGTCTGTCTCTCCCCCGAGTTTTGACGGATTGCGACGTCGACAGCAACGGTCACCGGTAGGATGTACGGCGTTTGAACAAAAGCTCTTTGTTCCGGGGGGTGTGCGGTCGTCGGAGGGGAGGGGTCCAGTATTGAATCTTCGCCGGCCGGGTATGCTCTTCACGGCCAGTTGAATTTCCACACGAAATTTCGTTTTGGTGGTGTTGGTGGGGAGTGGGGCAAGACGACATGGTGGGGTTGGTTTAGGTGGTAGGCAAGGTTGTGCCGTATGATAAGAGTACTTGGCTTGCCGCGATAAGACGGGTGTCTTTTTATCCATGCAACTTTTTATTTTTTATATTTCTTTTACTTTTTTAGATTGACGTATAAGCGGCTTAAGCGTGAGGCGGTCTTTCTCAGCGAACGTCCGACCTTCATCACATTTTCTTATTTAATCTTTTGTTTGTTTACCACTTCCCTCCCTCAAAAAATATTGTTCATATCACTCACAGCACAGCTTCATCACCAGCATGGGTCCACGCGGTCGTGGTGGCAGCCGGGGCGGTTCGTTCAGAGGTGGTGGTTCTCGCGGTAGGGGACGTGGTAGGGGTCGAGGAGGCGTTAATCGCTTCGGGAAACGGCCAAGATTCGACAGTGCCCGAGTTGAGGATAAAGAGAAGTAAGATTGCGTTTTTTTTTTATTCGTCGTCTGCAATATACAAAACAATAAAGACCTACACAAACAAGTAAAGGCAGATGTTTGACCTTTTTGTGCCTTCCCTTCGTTTGACATAATGGGACTAGGGCTGATTTCTCCAACAGGGAATCTGAAGAGGAGTCTCTCTCAGAGGCAGAAGAAGATTCTGAAGTCCCAGAATCGGAGAGCTCTGATGAGAGTGTCGCAGAGGAGGCCCCAACTCGGCCATATATGGCACTTTTGCGCAGTCTGTCCAAGGGATCTGGCATCAAACGACGAAAGCTAGATCATGAGCCAAACAACAGTGAAGAATCGGGTGAAGACGACTCAAGCGAAAGCTCTGCCGATGAGGATGCGCCGGACGATGTGTGTGGAGATGTTGATCTCGTCGATGAGCCTGAGGAGGACCATGATGAAATCATGGAACAGGAGAGATCTGACGACGAGGATGAGAAAGATCTCACAGACTCCTTCAACTCTCACTTTGCAAGTCCAGACGAAGTCGAGGTTGCTGAGAGGATAAAATCTATCACGAATCACGAATGGGTTTCCAAGAGGCTTCCTTCGAAATCGGCGAGGACAGTATTGACGTTGCCAAAACAAAAGGATGCATCAGATAATGCGTCGGGCCCTGTGCCTGTCACAAATCCGGCAACACTAATTCTCAAGCCAAAACTCAAAGAATCCATCACGTCTCAACGGCCACAGCTCGATGCATCTGAGCAGGCTTTGGCTGCGCCACTCTTCCAGTATTACGACACACTCTACTGTCAACGGACCGTGGCTAACGGGCACAACCTCAGACGGCTAGTCTGTCTTCATGCCTTGAACCATATTTTCAAGTGAGTCTACTACGCTGAACACCTCCGATATAAGTATAGGATAAATACTCAGCATGCCTCGTACATAGAACTCGAGACCGTGTCATCAAAAACAGCGCAAAGCTCGCCAAAGAGAGTGCAGACCCAGATCTCGAATTCCGGGATCAAGGGTTCACGCGACCCAAGGTTCTCATGCTGCTTCCGACACGGAATTCGTGCGCAAAGATGATAGAGATGATGTGTTCTCTCACGGAAACAGACCAACAGGAGAACAGAAAACGCTTCGACGACTCCTACGTAACAAGGGAGAAGCAAAAATTCTCCAACGACAAACCCACAGACTTCAGGGACCTTTTTGAGGGCAACGCCGACGATATGTTCCGTCTTGGGGTCAAGTTCACCCGAAAGACGATCAAATTCTTCTCACAATTTTACAACTCGGACATCCTTTTGGCTAGCCCCCTCGGCCTTAGGATGGCCATGGGTTCAACAGAAGAGAAAAATCTGGACCATGACTTCCTTAGCTCCATCGAGATTGTCATCATGGACCAGGCTGATGCTATCCTAATGCAGAACTGGGAGCACGTCGAACACATCTTCGAGCACCTGAACCGGCAGCCCAAAGAAGCCCATGGTGCAGACTTCAGCCGCATTCGCAGTTGGTATTTGGATGGCCAGTCCAAGAACTATAGGCAGACGGTGATACTGTCAAGCTTTAATAATCCAGACCTCTCCGAGGTGATGCGGGTTCATTGTCACAACTGGCAGGGAAAGATTAGGATACAACCAGACTACCAGGGCGTCATCCAGCAGCTGGGTGTCAAGGTGAAGCAAACCTTCTCGCGCTTTGACGCCCAGACCATCATCGCGGACCCAGACGCGCGTTTCGAGTACTTTATCAAGGCAGTTGTCCCATCCCTGACTAAGCGGGTGAAGGACAGCTGCGGCACTTTGGTGTTCATCCCCTCTTACATGGACTTCGTACGTGTGCGTAACTGGTTTGCAACATCGCCAGCCGCACAAAGTCTTTCCTTTGGTGTCATCTCGGAGCACACGGAAGTGTCAGAGACGTCAAGGGCAAGATCGCACTTTGTGACCGGCAGGCAGAAGGTTCTACTGTACACGGAACGTTGCCACCACTTCTGGCGCCACCAGCTACGGGGAGTCCGGAGGGTGATCTTCTACGGGCTGCCTGACAACCCTGTATTCTACAAGGAGATCGCTGGCGGGTGTCTCGGCAGGAGTGAACAGGATATGACCCTGGAGCCCGGGGAGGGAAGTGTCAGAGCCATGTTCTCTAAATACGACGTTATGAAGCTGGAACGGGTCGTTGGAACACCAAGAGTGGGCAAAATGCTACATGAGAAGGGGGATACGTTTGATTTTGTCTAGGGTCAAGATACAAGCCGCACGAAGGTGCTACAACCAGACGAATATCAAAATAGCCGATGTTGTATTGATAACATGCCTGGTATTTTTTCTCCAAGGGCTTCTAGATTGCAGTAGTACAGCTATGTAATGTACAGGCTCCCCCTAGGCTAGGTTGGGGGGGGGGGGGGTGTCGCTAGGTTCAAGATCCCTATGTGTGTCCGTAATGGTAGTATGATACATCTGAACCGAGATGCACGCGTGCAACGGAACATCTCCCATTCTTTCTTTTACCTCCAAGTCTTCTCTACCCTCGGGACAACACTATAGGCGCTCGGCCGGGGTTCAGATGAGTCTGAGAGGCTCATCTTGGTCAGCGGCTCAGCCTTCCTGGCCTTGCTGAGTTCTAACGCTGCCATACGCTCGACCATGGCCTCGAAATCTGCCTTGGCGTTGTCGCCGCGGAAGCGAGTGACTTTGGCCAGGTTATGCAGCAGCAGTGACGTGTGAGGACGACCGAGAGCGCGGTCCCTGGCCACGGCGGCAGCCGTTATGGCATACAGCATGTCTTTGGGCCCATCGACGAGCTCGAGGATGGCAGATTCACCCTGGTCGTACTTGTTCTTGGGCTCTGTTCGCAGGACACGAGTGTAGCCCCCCTCGCGGTTCTGGTAGCGCTCGCGGAGGTCGTTCATGAGCTTGTCGATATGTTCGTGTGGTGACTGTATTTTTGTGTTTTTTTTTTTGCGGAAGTTTCAGGTGGTCAGCTGTTGTTACACTGCTACAGATGGCAAAATACTCCAGAGAGGCTTTATATGGCAACGCATCCCCCAGATGGTTGTGGTTGTTTGCTGTCGACTCACGTAGAGAATGGCCATTGCGTCCCTCTTGCTCGATTCAGTGTTCTTCTTTGCCAGCGTTATCACATGCTCGGCCAGACGCTGTGCCTCCTTTGCCTTGTGCCATGTCGTGTGTATTTGCTCCTGCTTGATGAGAGATGTGACAAGGTTGCGAAGGAGGGCTTGACGGTGTGCTGAACTCCGGCCCAGCGTCCGGTATCTCATCGCACCGCCGGCCATTATGATTTATTTAGTCGCCGAGACAGCGGCGAAGCTGAAGTGTTTGGTTTGTTTCTTCTCGATGTTACACAGGGCTTGAGGTTTATCTGGTTTGGCTCCTGGTCAGTCGTTATGGTTATGATTGACAAAGCGTTGATGTCGTTGGTTACTGCAATTGAGGAGCCCTTTTGCCCCGGTCTCCCGCGTGGTAGCTTGTAGTCGCGAAATTTTTGTCTTGGCGCGGCAGGTGCTGTCCCTAGCAGAGGTACCATGTCAGATAAGGTACCTACCCTGTATAGGAGCGCCATCGAACCTGAGCCGCCGCCAAGACAAGCTCCACAACCATCTTTCCGTTCGGCTCTCCCAACCCGCATTTCGTCACCACCTCAAACAAACCGTGCTGGCGGCTCAGGAAATGAAGCTGGCTAGTATTGTTTTGCTAGTGCATACCTAAACGGCCTTGCATTTTCCATTCCTTCGACCCCAGGCCGGAGTCGTCTAGATTTAGCGCAATCCAAAGACTTTACAAGGAAATGCGATGATTTAAAACGCCAATTGACACAATCGAGAGCTTCGGGCCCAATTGCAGTATTGTCTGCTCATCTGTCCGGTCGAAACGAGACAAGGCGCGGAAACAACATATACTTTTCTATACGAAGTTGCTACTCAGCACCAGTCAGACCTAACATAATGGGCTTTGCATCAGGATTCGTACGTCATGTCATTCATTCCAACCATCACAGGCAGGCAGGCTTGTCAGCTGCAACAGCTTTCCATAAGCTAACTTGGTCTCTCTCGATCGCTCACCTATCCAGACGGGCGGGGTGACGCTCACGTTGGGAATCGCCTACTTGGCCGTGCAAGCCCACCAGCGGAACCGCCAAACACAAGGCGAACTCCTTCGCGCCCAAACCCACCTACTAAATGCGACGACAGCACCCTCCGACGCGCGCCTACCTGAGATCCTCTCCCCGCCATCCACGACGGAGCGGGCTGTCCTCCCACGGACCGATTTTATCGAGACGGCCAAGGATCGGTGGAACCACGAGGTGTTAAGGCTCGCGCATCTGGTGCAGAGCCGCGATGCGGTCGAAGCTGTCGAGGAGGTGGAGGACGCCGTCGTGCGCGGCCTAGCCAAGGCTGGTGCTGCGGCAGGCGCTGCAGTCGACAACGGCGTCCCTGTCGCGGCTGAGTCGACCAAGGGCGCCGTGGCCTCGCTGGTCGGCAAGGCTAAGGCTGCAGTCGGTCGGGCGCAGGACAAGCTCTCTGGTGCGGCAACGAAGGGCTCCGAGGTCATCGCGGTCGAGGCCCCCCTTTCTGCCGTCGAGCGCGCATTGCAGCAGCGTTTCGAAAGCCGGGAGAGCATCTTGGAAAAGAGCGTTGAGGAGGCGCTCAATGAGAGATATAAACCCGTTGAGGAACAGAACCATGCTGTCCTGCGTGGGTTATAGGCAATGAAAATTTGCGAGCAAGGGGGGGGGGGGGGGGGGGGGGGGGGGGTTGTTGAAACGGTTACTAGGGGAGAACAGGCGCATGCTTGTTCTTTTAGATGGTAGGAACATGGCGAGACTCGTATCTATACTAATTCTGTTTGACAACAGACTCGTTACTTTGGATGCCATAACAACTACAAAACAATCCATATTTATACTTGTCGAACACTTGCTTGCCTTCGTAGCCGGAAACCCTACGCGTTGTTAGTCAAGGAGAGGCAATTTTCCACCTGGAGGTAGGCAGTTATTCATTATCCATCCGCGTTGGCTAACATTACGCAATCTGAACTTCTGTCGACACGTTGATGCTGGCTCCGAGGCTATCCAAGTATATCTGCTCATAGTAAACTAGAAATCACTCGTGGTCCTAACCTTAACTTGTTTGCCTACCACTTAAGTTTCAGGTTCCTTTGAAAAATGGCCACATTCACCACAGTTCTACCTACAGACTATTTCTGGATATGGGTTACAAAAACATTTGTTGATGCCACTTGGATTGTTGCGAACATGAGACGATGGTTTCTTCGTGGTGATTGACTGCAGTCAACTCGGTTTCGAACCAGCGTCCAGTATCTGCTATTGCTCCATACCTACTACTCGGGTTGTCTGTCTTTGAACGAATGGCACGAGGGTGGCCTTGAATACACATAAATTAAAATTTCAGCCTGTAAATATAAAGGAAACTATTATGCAAGGGCCAGGGAAGTAACACCCAGGAAGGGCTGCACAAGGACCAGGATTTTAAGAACTTGCATGGATGGATATGAAAACATTACATTCAAAGCTGATACTATCAACATCGCGGGTATCATCTAGATTACTAGTTTCAACAAAACACCAAACAACGCTTGCTTAATCGTACATAACCGTCATGTCTGTCAAGTTTGATCTGCCTCGCGCTTAGTAACGGTAGCTCCTGCGGCTGCCACGACCATCCGTTCCGCGCATACGTCGAGTACCAGCAGCCTGAGTAAAATATATGCATTGTCAGTTTTCGGTCTTGTTTGTATTGGGTAGTAAATGAACTGTTCCTTTGTAAAGTTTGGTTTTATTTCAGATAGCCACGTACCTTCTGTCCCGGCCTGCGAGTCAGAGAGCCCTTGAGCTTGAGGAAAGCGCCGCTGATTTTGTCTCCCATGGTGGCATGACGCTTCTGGTGAACGACGGGCTGACGGCGGCTGAAGAGACCGCGACGGGGCGCCGTGGTAGTGGTCGTGGTGTGGTGGGTACGGTGAGTACGGTGGCGGCGGGAAGGGGCCGTAGTGGTGGTTTGGTGGTGGCGACGACCGAACATTTTGAATTTTGGTTTATGTGAGTGGTTGTTGAGTGTGAGCTTGGTACAATTGTTGCTCTGTGTGAAGCTTCTGATGTATGTATTGTTTCTTTGATGTTGGGATAACTGAACTTGGTGAGGGTGGAGGATAACACAATGGGTTTATATATTCGTCAAAGTTATCGAAGTCGTTGTCTGCAACATCTAGTCCCCCATGTGGCCCGCAACTGTGGTACTATGACATCAAAGTAGCACAACAAGCGAGGTGTGGCTGAAGATCTCTATACAGGCTGAACAAGACGACGGGATCCTACTGGATGCCTCCTACCTACTCCTAGGTACCAGTTTCACTTCCTATCATGCACAAAGGGTCCACGAAGCCCATCTAGAATGCCTTGCCATGACGATTTTGCAGATCTCAAGCCCCTACCTCGTCATGGGCGAGTGGCATCGTGTTGGTGGCCTGACATCATATTTTTTGGTGTAGTGTGTGTAGATACAGATTGGTTCGATTTGAAGGATCAACAAGTTCAACAATCAACTGAAGCTAGGCAGAGAGAGGCCTGGGACCCTGATTTTCCAAGATAATGGGTCTAGTGTGCTCCCTGTAGCCAATCATCGTCGTTGACAAACCCCGCTTCTCTAGCTGTGACGTAATGTGGGGGTGCTGCGAACGACAGGATGGGTTGCACCGGTTTTCCCAACTGTGTGGTGAATATCTACCTACCTAGGTAGGTAGGTAGGTACGTAGGTAGGTAATTACCTAATGTAGATTGGGTTTTGTTCCAGGGTATTTCTTGTAGGCAAGCGGTCAAACGAAGACGGGCACCTACGTGCGGTAGTGAGGCACATGCCCAAATTTGTGTTAGACATGAGGTTTGGCGTGTGGAAACAATTTTATTAGACTTTGGTAGCAATTGCGGTTATCTCGTGAGAGAAGAGTTTGCCTAAAGTGGCGCCACAGTCGCCTTGCCTTCAGCTAGGACGACAGGAAAGCTTCACCAAGTGAGTAACAAAACAACGTTCAATCCTAGGTCTAGTTCTACAGCAGGTAGTGTAGAGCCTGAAATTAGTTCCAGAACTTGAAAACCTACTCATTATGATGAGATAAGTGTCTGGTTTCTTGGGGTCAATGTATGTGCCGCGGTAAGGAGTAACCTCGCCGTCCTACCTTTAAGGATCTGAACTTTGTGTTTGACAGACAGCATGGCATCAGGATCATAAGGCCAAGGTGCGCAGTATGGTGTAGTTCACACCGAGCAAACTCGATGCCCACCTCAACTCCAATTTAGGACGAAAAAAAGGATCTCGGTGTGAGCGCTTTGACCAGCTGTTGTCGTCTCGTGTCATCATAAAGAACCTTTGTTGTATTGGGTACTCTTACCATCGTGATGGGGAGTGGCGATTGCTTTGAGAAGCTCAAGATGGGGACTGATGATCGCACGGCCCATGTCTCGGGCTCATGATAAACAACAGGCCAGGTACCTATATCAGGAAGCTTTTGTCCGTAAGTCAAGATGGGACAGGAGCAGAGCCCCTTTCAAACGATTTCAAGGGGTCTTGATGATGTTCCTGATAAGTTGCCCGCTCAACTCGTCTCATTGCAGTGCCACTGTCGACGAGATTTAGTCTTGTTTCAAAACTCTTGCCCCGTTCAACCAAGCCACTGCCACATATTAGCAATCCCTGATTCTGTCCCTAACTGGTACTCACAGAAACGGGCCGTGCAAGATACTCGGCACCGCAGAAAACTTGCTCAATAGACACTGTTTCACGAGTCACATAAGTGGATACACTCTATAACAAAATAGAGCTTGACTTCATCCCATCTTTTTAGTTGTCTTGGTTATACCGTGATAGTATATCCCTAAGGCGAGTCAGCCGGCTCCGCCGGACCGCCGGACCCAGACCCGAGGGCTCAGCAAACCACGTATAGCGGTGCCGGCACGGTCCTCAGAGCCATTCTTTCGAATATAGAGAAGGACTGGTGGCGTAAAGAACTCTGTAAACGGTCCCCCGCATATAGGGAATGGAAATTCCAATACACACCGAGAAAGGAGCCCGAGGAACTGCGTTTGCCAAGACCCCTACTGGGCCATTATTTGGCCATGAGGACCGGCCACGGCGATTTCAAAGCCTACCATGACCGTTTCAACCACCAGGATGCAAACACCTCGTGTGCCTGGTGCTGGAAGCGGACCTCCCCTGAACACCCGGTGCACTGCCGCTTTTCGCGGGCGGTGTGGAGAAACTGGCCGTGGCCTGACAACGACCGGCCGGTCGGGCCGCCAGACCGCGCCCAACGCCGCAAATTCTTCCAGACAAGCTTCGGGCAACCGAAAAGCTTTGAGGCGTTTTCGATAGCCACCAACTACTTCAGCGCCCGCCCCAGAGCGGCCCGCCAGCGCCCCGCGCGCCACGAACGCACTTTACGCCTAGGGACACCGATCGTAAACGACTCGAACTCTGACGAGGAATAGACTTACTGCCTTTTCACCCACACTTCACGGCACAAGCCGTCAGACGAACCCTCCGTGCACCTTAGGCACGGGGTCGCGTCAGTGAACTAACCCCCTAAGCAGGACCGGGCCCGAACCCGGTCAGGCACGATCCGCCTCTGCCCTCCTTGTTTTCCCCCTGTGTAAATAAAGAAGATAGAACGCGCGCCGAGATACCCCTCGGGAGGTTGCTAACGGCCGGCTAACAAGCCGGGCCGAGCCCGGCGTTAACTAATACTACTACTACTACTACTACTAAGGCGAGTCAGATCCATTTTCTTGATTTTCTAGTAGAAGAGATGGAGGCCGGCTTAGCGGAACATTAACATGGCCATGTCTCAAGACTGGTCTTTGGAATCGAATCAGTGAGTAGCTCGATGTGGACTGGTATAAGAGCATCCAGATTGGATGAAGAGCCGAAATATGGATCAGGCTGTCCACTGACAATGAGTGTAGACAGATATCTTAGCTCAGAGTGCTCAAAGTAACGCACCTAATCAATGTGTCTTAGGTTGGTTCCTTGGATACCTATGGACCACATTGTTTATCATAACCGCACCTACTAGGTAGGTACCTTACCTACAGTAGGTAGCAATTAAAGTGCCTACCTGCCTACCTTACCTTAGATATTCAGGTTACGGAGAGGAAGAAAAAAAGAAAGAAATAAAAAGAGAAAAGAAAAACGCCAAGCTGCCGGTCAAAGTTGCCAAATCTGGAATTTTCATTCTTCTAGGAAGGTGGATGAGTGGGTGCCTTGCCATTGTCCGCGTGTACTCATTTTGTCCTACAAGGGAGAAGTCTGGCCGTCAGATACAGATGCGGCGTGTTGAAGTTCTGTTATGCTCTCCGCAACCATGGTCCTTCCCGACCCGCCTGCCTACTTTGGTCATTACACACCCAAAGCACCCTAGAGGTAGACAGACACGTTCTCTTGCGCAGGCAACCCCAACATCGCACAACCCTCCCTGCATGCATACAGAAACCTTTTCCCAAACGGTCCCCTCAAATTCGTCTTTCTCGATCCGGCCCGAATGCTTTGGTGTGACTGAATCTCAGCATTCTAATTTCAGCTCTCACACTGTGATTCTGCCTCCCCTCTTAAGCTTCAATGTTTCTTATCCTCTATTCAGAATCCTGGTCTTAGCTTCCCCATGGCAGGGATGCTGTCGCTATCAGAAGTCAAGCCTCTCTCAGACTCGTCAGTTCATAATGTTGCATTCTCTCGATTCTGACGAAGTTAATCACAAATTGGCACTCACCGTTGCCTTCACCGCGGCCCTCAAGTCCGACTCCGGTCCTGGTGACTTGCTCAGTTATTCTCTACACGCTTCGTCGTCAGATACTCAAACAAAAGTTTCACCAGTATCAACTACTCCGATGGCTCCTCGATTTCGCGGTAGCAATCTGGTGATACAAGATTGCTCACCAGAGAAGTCTCACTTTGATCCTCCAACCCCAAAGCACAAAGCCATTGCTCGTCGATTGAAGAGCCGACTTTCAACCTGGAGATTAGTCCCCAAGCTCCCGAAGCGCAGGACATTTGCGAACTTCGCTGCGCTAGGGAACGGCGAAGGCCATGACAAAGCTCTGAAGAAACAGGGCTTGAGTCGCTCAATCACTATAGGTCATTTCAGCAACCTTGCCAGGATCAGGCGCCATAAAAGCCCTCCAAGCATATCCTCTGATGATACCAAACTAGACAACTCGCCAACAAAGCTGTCATCAACTGCTGAACAAAACGATGAGGCTGACCCATTTACCGAGGAAAATGTACTTGATACAAGTCTAGATGCGCTGCTACAGCTTCTTCCCGATGGTTATTCTACGCCACGCCGCCGCGATTCAGTTCAACGCCAGTCAGCTCTACCACGTGGACTGGATATCAGCAAAACGACTATAGCTCGCTCTTCATTGCTCAAGCCAGAAACTTTCCCCAGTCTACCTAGCAGACCGCAACCTTATGCTACTCACAGCATATCACCAACCAGAATGTTGAAGACGGCCATTCCTCAGCGCACTTCATCCAAAGCCACAGGAGGAATCAGCCCCCGAGTTTCCAGCGAGAAGATCCAGTACAAGAAGCATCCCTCGCCAAGCAAGAATACCCTGAAGTCTCTTAAGTTGTGCTGCCAGGACGCTAAATCTCACCCGCGGACGGCTTTCTCTTTTCGCAAGAGTTCAACAGTGCAAGACTTCAGCGCCGGTATCTACGGCTTATATGAGGCGACTACTGTGTCGCAAAAAAGACGCTCGACGCCTTCCAGAAAGGCAAAGCTGATCCAACTCAGGGGAAAATCTTCAAAATCCGCCACTACATGGACTGCGGCCACAGGAGTAGCGGGTAGTACAGCCGAGAAAGTAAAGGGTACTTCTGAGAGTACACTTGCTATCACGCCTCCTCATAATAACGTCGCGGTTCCACCCTCTGGGTATTATAGGGACCCCGATGTCAGTGACACAGCACAGTTGGGGAGGACCTTGCGATTCCGATCTGTCAATTTGCGGGAAAGCTCCAGGCCTCCACCGCCGCGATATACCCTGCCAAAGCCAGAAACATCGATCAGATCCCAGCACGCACCTAGTTCTTTTTCCCCGAGCATGCATCCCATCAGGATTTTTGTTGATAAAGAAAGTACGATTCCAGACTTTTCAGAAAAGAAGAAGCATCCATCGCCTACGAAAGAGGAGTGGGAAATTCTCGGAGGTCATTGGAGGCACGAGATGGACAGATTGGGTCTTCGTGTCTGTGGGTTTGCACCTGCACCTGTGCAACTAGACAGCATCGAACACCCTGTCACTGTCAAAAATCAGCACAATGTTCGATGAGCCTTGCGATATTGTCCCCAACAGTGTGCAGCTGGCCCGGGAAGGCTATAAGCTCTAGGGTTGCTATATGACTCTTCAGGGCTCAGGAGCAACACACGATTATCAACCACGGGAGCACTCTAGGGACATGCACGACTTGAGCTACCTTGGCATAGTATACAAGAAGAGAAACTGTTATGGGGCGCGGCCCGGACAGAACAGAACAGACAGGTCAAGGATATACTTCCATGGTGCGTACGATCAAGCAAATACATTGGTTCTTTCTTTTGTGCGGTTAGTCCAGTCGGTTGGAGGGATATTTGTAATAAAAGCTAACCTATCCGACTCGCTGCTACGGCAGATATTGAGGGAAATTCAATGTGCATCAGCACGAAAATCTATTTGTGAGAGTATAATGCGACAGCTTAGGACTCTCTTCTCATTCCACTGATCGGTTTCTACACAATCTGTTTTTCTCTATTTCTTTTTCTTCTTCTTTTCATTCGAATACTAGGAGGGCCAAGACTGATCTGATATGGGAAAGCTGGCACCGAGGCATTGATAGTACACGTAGTATGACGCCGAAAACGGCGTGCAGCCCATTTACTTTGACGCACATGGCGTACAGAGGAGACTTTTCACGTCACTGGGTCGAAGAATTGGAATCACTAGCTATATGAACAGGCATATGGCGCAACTGTTGTTGAAATATAATGGATTTCGGCCTACCGCAAGTACTCATTCCCTGCCCTTCCTCTTTCGTCATGAATTTCAGTCCCGCACCAGGTTCTTTTTTATAAGGCTCAGGTCATCGTCGGTGAAACCCAAGACGGACCGAGTGTAGCCATAAAAGCCACCGTACTTCTGTTGCACTTCGTTGACAAACGCATCCCAACAAGACCTTCTGAGGCTGACAAGGTTGTACAAGCCTGGGGCCTCTAGGTCTGCAGCTCCCGTTGATTTCATGACAAAAGCGAGCAGCATCTCACGTGCCGGCTCCTTGCCAATACGAGACAACATAAAGTCAAATGCTACGACTTCGGGATCCTGCCCAGCCAGAGACATGATCAGGCCGGACAGAACACCGGTGCGGTCTCGGCCAGCTATTTTTGTATCGCTTTTTTAGTAATTTCATTCTCTTCCTTGGGGCTCTCTTCTGTGCCTGACCTGGTTCGGCATTACCACCAGAGGGCACCCCGTTTCCCCGCGTCAAACTCACCGGTGCAATGAAACAGCAGCGGCTCATCCGGCACGTCGCGGATGTGCTCGAGCACGGCCTTGAAGGGCTCGCGGTACACGTTCAAGACATCCATGTACATCTTGACATAGCCGGCCTCGCCCTCGCCGTCGACAAAATCCGCCAGGTCGAGGCTGGCGTCCTTGTCCGCCGTGGGCAGCCACGAGTTCCTGACCCCCGGCACCTCCGGGTCCGGATCGGAATTGTGCTCCTGCTCGGACCTCAGGTCGAAGACATGCTTGACACCTAGGCGGGTGGCCAGGGTGGTGGCCCCGTCGGGCGTCGCGGCCAGGTGGCTGAGGGCGCCGGAGCGGTAGACGAGGGATGGCCGGAGGGTGCTGGACGGGACGAGACCGAGGTCTCGGGTATTGAAGGTGCCCGGGAGGGCGATGAAGGGCGGGGATGAGATTGTGGGCAGCAGGGTTGAGGGAGGAATTGGGGTGCGGATGTCCGTTTGGCTGAGGGTGGTCAGCACCTCTTCTGGTGTTTGGGAATGGGTCATGGTAGGCGGCAGGGAATGGGTGGGCTGTATGGTCTATTGGTGGTCTAATGATATTCTATTCGTCGATTCTAACAGATAGATTATGGACTGTTTGCCTAGTCTGGTATGCAACAGGTAATTAGGTAGGTAGAAACGTGTGCAAGGTTGGGGTGATTGGGGAGGAAACGAGAAAACATGGGGCCGGGATGACGGTGTATCGAAGATACATGGGGAATAATTCCTGTTATGGCAGGTGGTGGGGGAGATGAGGCGGGGGCTTCATTCGAAACCAGTTGTATGGCCCGGACGGATGCTTGAGTACGAAGTAGGCATATTGCTATATTAGCTAGACCTAAAAGTAGGCAGAGGTTACCAGCTGAAGACGTCCAATTGCCGTGATCAACGCAAAAGCTATTAGTGTATTGACTGGTATACAGATTCTAGTATATTAGCCTTTCTTTTTGTCTTGCCTATCATGGAGTTCCGTCCTTGATCAAAGAACAGCCAACTCCATCTCTCACCCATGTGTGTGCCGGATGCAGTTTGATGATGTGTATTGTTTTGCACCACACATGAAAACAAAACTGCGGTTACCAAATATGAAGCAGAAAAAAAGAAAGAAAAAAGGAGAAGAAAGAAAAGAACAGAAACATTGAGGTTCTGAATATTCAACGTGTCTCGTCGCGTTTTCTTTTTGTCGTGTCGGGATGCGATTGAAAAGACCAGCAAACCAGAATGAGCCGAACCCCACGAGACCAGAGGATGATTATCAAGAATTCTAACACAAGAGGAAGAAATACAACACAAAACGCCTGCAGTACGAGGAAGGCTATGGGGGCGATCTGTTCTCTCCCAACACTGAGAGCTACTCGCATACGGTGGCTTCCAAAATAGTGTTCCCAACCTCGTACAATGCAATATGCAACGATCTCCGGTTATCCCATCGGAGATATGTCCAAACAGTGCAAAAATAAGGAGTATAACGTAGATTTGTTTGAAAGCAGAGCGTGAGGGGAATGAAGAGAGTAGATAATCGACGGTAGAGGGAATCCAAAGATATCATAAAGAGGCCGAGATTTTGTTTGACGAAAAAATAAAACTCGGGTCTGTAAAAGACGGCCAAGTCCATGCGGCGGGTATTGTTTGATGCTTATTCAAAAAGAGGCAGTCAACGCACAATGTCCCATCTCTTTATGTTCCTTGGATGTCCAGCGTCGAAAAACAGGTAAATCACCGCCATAGTCAGGAGTAAATAGCATGCTGAGTGCTTGAGCTGGTGAGTCGTTGCCCTCAGAGCTTGGTGAACAAAGTTCCTCCAGACTCTGGGACTCGGCTTTTCGTCGTGTGGTGTTTGGAGCCTATTATTCGCCATAAGGTTTTCGGGAGTGAGTTTCCTTTTCTTTTCCTTCTTTTTACATGACCACGCAGCTTTCGTCTTTGTCGCCGGCATTCTTCTTAATTTTACCATTCCGTGGTGGAGCGGTTTCCATGGGGGTTCCTCCACTGACAGCAGCACGGATGGCTGCCAATCTTTGCTTGGCACGCTCATCTCCAGAGTCGGCTGCCTTGACATACCAGACGTTGGCCTCAAGAATATCACGTCTGCATCCAATACCCATTTCTGTAAAATAACCAACGGCATACTGGGCTTTGACATTGCCTAGAACGGAGAGTATTTATTAGCGCTTGCGGTAATCATCGTAGATGGGCGTGAACATCTGACCATGCATGCATGCATGCACCAAGCAGTTGGGGTACTTGAGATGTAGCTTTACATATTTGGCATAGTTTCCGTCGTCCAGAGACCAAAACTTATTGGATGGAAATAAGATAGGATGAGACGAGAAGACGTGAGACTTACCAAGCTCCGCAGCACGACGCGCCCACTCGTACGCCTCCTCCTCATCCTTTTCCAAGATAGGCTCGGCGCCGACCATATACCAGGCGCAAAGTCCCATCATGGCGCCTGCATGTCCCCGTTCGGCTGCACCGGTGTAAAAGTGCACACTGAGCGCCGGATCACGAGGACAGTTGAGCAGGCCGTGCTCGTACGCTTCACCCATGCGGAAGTTCGCCTCGGGGTGCCCCAGATCTGCCGCCTGCGTAAACAACTCGGCGGCGTAGCTCTCGTCCTTGAAGATGTCATCGCCATACCCAGTCTCGTACAGGCAGCCCATGTGGTATGGAGCCCCGTTGTACTGCGCGTCGGCTGACTCGGTTGCGAGCTTCAACCACTTGATGCCTTCCCTGTACCGCTTCTCGCCCAGATCACCAGAAAGGCACGCCTTTCCGAGCCGCGTCATGGCGCCCGGATGCCTCTTTGAGGCGGCAGTACGGAGGAACTGGACTGCCTTGGCCGGGTCCTTTCGGCAACCCCAGCCAAACTCATAGCATAGGCCTGCGCGGTATGCCGACTCGGCGTGGCCGTGCTTGGCGGCGAGGACGAAGAGGGGAAATGCTGCATTGTAATCCTCCTTCCCTTTGCTGAATAGTCCAGATGCGTAGCCGTCCGCAAGGTAATACTGCGCAAATGGATATCCATTGCTTGCAAGTTTCTGGAGGATGCTCCTTGCTTCCCTGACAAGCTCGTGCGGCGAGGAGCCCGGCGCCGACTCGATGCGGGGGCTGTCACGATCAGCTTTTGGGCTCCCCTTTCTCTTAGGTGGTTCATCCGCGGCCGGGTCGAAACCTTGCTCTTGCGCCGTAGAAATAAGGAATACTGCGAATGAGTACTGGATCGACAGGTCGTTTGTCTTCTTGACATTCTGCCTATACATCTCGAGCGTTTTTTGCGTACTTAAAAGTGATGCATTGGTGCCAACAGCGTTCCGCAGCTGCGAGTTATCCAGGGTGATGGGTGCCGGAGCCGGTTGCGGATATGGCACGTTGAGCATATCGATATATGAGGTTGGTCGTACGTCGGGCGACCCGCGAGAGTGTGCCGATGGAGCGCGCATGGGCGATGCCCCCGGGTGGAGACCCGGCGAACGCCCTCTTGGACTTGCGTCCGAGTACACTGAATAGGAGGACTGTGGACGGGGCATCGAACTTCGCCGGAACAACTGGTTGGGGGTCAGGTGGCGGTTTATGGAGCTTGCGCCCTCGAGCAAGTCGGGCGTGGACGACATCCTGTGATCGTGCTTCGGGAGACCTGGGTGGGTAGGAATGAACTGCGAGTGGTGATATTGGAGTTGCGGCACCGAATCCGGCCGGTGCGGTTCCTCGACAAGCGAGCTTTCCTCAGAGGCGATTGGCGAGTCGTCCTTGGCGTCCACGGCCTCGGTTGCTCCCGTCGCAGAGCTCGCACTCGTCACGACCGACGACCCGGTAGAATTCTGCTGCGGGGTTTGCGTGCTAAGCGTGGACGAGCCGGTCTCACGGCTGTTGCGGCTCTCGTCGTGAGCTCGTTGTGGTGTAGAGTTGGTGGTCGCTGAGGAAACTTGGGCGTCGGGGTTTGCTGGTCTCGACTCGGCGGAGGGTAGGGAGGAGTCCAAGGTGGCTTTTGAATCGACTGGGCTGACAATCTCTGCATGGGACGCAGTCCCGGGCCTCGAATTATGCTTCACCAGCACCGGCTTGTGCTCGGCGGTCGGGGCTGGGACCGCGCGCACGGATTCCTCGGCCATCCTTCCTGAATCTCTTGCGCGGTGGTGGTACTGGTGGTGCTTGAGGTCTTGCTGTTTCTCTTTCTGCCGTGCTTGACTGGTGACAGGACTCCACGTTGGGGGCGTAGGAGCATCCGGCGTTTTTGGGATGTCTCTATCAGACAGCTTGGGCAAGGGCGGCAGTTCAGTGTCGTGGTGGTTCACGATGCTTCCTTCCGAGTGCTGGGCCCAGTTGTCGGGTTTGACACTGACGCGAACAGGAGAACGAGGTGGATGTCGCAATCGTGGAGATCCGAGAGGTGGGACTGGGGTTGTGGGCAACGGTTTGACACAACCAGTTGGATCCCAATCCAAACTCTGATTTGGAATCTGTGGGAGGTCTCGTAGAGGGAGCGGTTTCCTAGGCACCGTTACACTCGGGGGCGAGTCCGTCAGCGGCGGTGATCTAGTAGTTGCAGCCGCCATGGCGCCAGGTGCTATTATTTGATGCACCCTTTGGTCAATTAAATCCCTTTTTACTTTTGTCCTTATTTTTCTTCTCTTTTCTCTTTTCTTTTCTTTTGGCTGTTGCCTGCCTAGGTAGGTACCTATGTAGGTATGTATTTTAGCCAGGGGGCGTTGTATTTGGTCGTTTCGAGCCGGCAAGCCGGTTAGCTAGCTGGACTCGGCTCCTCAAACGCTGATGACTCGATGACGGGTGAAAACTAGCCAGCCCAGACAGCAGACAGGCAAAAATTAACTTCCCAGCCCCAAAATGCGTAACCCTGAATTGACGGACGGGGTCCTCCTAGCTGAGCTACTGCGTGCTGTGCTGTACAGTAGTTGGGGTGATCTAACCCTGCAGCAGTACAGTAGTACAGCACTGTACTGTACGTGCGCTGGGCGTTTGGAGGCGTGTCCTTTGGGGGTTCTTCTTGGTTTTTTTTTTTTTTTGGTTTTTTTTTTTCGCCCTCTTTCCTTTTATTTCAATTGCTGAACTTGGTGGACTGACGGAAAATTGATCCTGGTAAGATGAAGACAGGCCCAGGCATGCGAGCTGGAGTGGAGATGAGATGGATCGATGTTCTAACGTTAGTACGAAATACTACACCAGTTAAGAATAGCAACTTTAGATGGTGGACGCGGCTGTTGGGATGACGGGAGACACGGGGTTAAGAAACTAATTCGTTACCGATACATCAATTCCCGTGCAACCCGCATTTGTGCATGTCTGGCATGGCATACCATAGAAACTACCTGGGCAGTTCAAGAATAAGCAAAATTCAAATTAATCCCTACCCGATGACGGATTTGGTACAACAAGAGGTTGGAAGCAGACCCAGACAAAAAGGGAGGACATATGAACCACGGGCATGGAAGGCAACCGCCGCTGCATGAATGACCAACGTGTATTTGCCGGATATCCCTGGGCCTGATCACAATCCTAGAGGACACCCCACCAATTGATGTTCAGGTCACACAAAAAATTAACCAGTATGGAAAAAGTACCGTCCAGCAAGGAGTAGGTGGGCGGTCAACGCTAATATGCCGGCCTCTACTAGGGAGGGGTACGTAAAATTGTATTGAACTGTACTGCTTTAATCACTGGTAGGTCGGTAATGTACCTACATACGACGAAGATGCTGGACGCTCGGGCTGTGGGGTGAAGCGTACTATACGTGGTAGTACCGGTAAGCTGCGGTAGGTACGGTACAGTACTGTACTGTACGTGGCAAGGTATCTTCCTTGCTGGGGCCCTTAATGTTGGGCTTGAAGTGGGTTTCAGTGGGAGTGCGGCCAAACCGATTGAATCGACTGATGTCCTCTTGATCGTGACTTCTGTACGATTACGAGTTCTCTCAAATGCCCGGTTCTACGGTCAGTGTGATTTATTTTTTAAGACGCGCATGCATGTTTTATGCGTGCCTGTACTTGGTATGCATCCAAGCAGAACACACAAGACCGAAAAAAAGAAGAAAAAGGGGGAGGCAGGGAAGCTTGTGGAATTGGCTCCCATTTCGGAGTTCCAAGCTCGCACGTTCCTGAGAGTGGCCACTGGCCACACCTTCTCCATCATTTTTCTCTTGGAAAAGGGTCTTGGGGGGTTAGCGGATACGAGGGGACATCCTACGACCCAAGCGTCAAGACCCTCTTGCCCCCTCTTAGTAGCGGATGACCTAACCTTGGGCGGTCTAGGCTGGATTCGGGTACCTAACGCCTGTCATCATTGGCCTCCGATTTCCAAGAAAAAAAGAGAACAAAATAGCACAGAAACAGCTGAGCTGAGATGTGATACCAGCAACGATCGACAAACGGTCTTCATTGCGATGTGTTGATTACTCTTACTCTGCAGCTGAGCACTAGCCAGTGCCGCACAGCCAAGCAAACCAAGAAATACAAACACAGCACAGCATAGCAGACACGAAGCACAACCGAGGAGGGAGCTTGAGTCAGCCAGGCTTTACTGGTCGTGTTGCCTCCTGTCTCCCTCGCTGAAAACCGAGTGAAGATCCAAATTCTGTTGGGCTTATGGCTGAATGGTTTGATTGCGTTGGTCACGAAAGCAATTCCGTCCAGAACGTAATTATTTCTAGTTCAGTCTAAAGAAATCAGCGAACAGTTACTTCACGGTTATCAAATCTACACATACACATACACAGACGTCACACATCTCATTTCTGTCAAGGAAGAGAGGTTTACGTTTACATACTTGTTTTCTGTGCCGCGGGCTGGCAAGATGGAATTCGAGCTAACCGCCCCTGTTGTCTTAGGCAATCACTTACACATTTTCAGCCCACCTCCCCTTACGGTAGACCCAAATCTGAGACCAGGCACGGCCAGCCTCTGAGCTATTTCCCTTGCGTCAAGAAGGCAACGGCGCGGTTTCCCACTCCATTGCTTCTACTGCTTGGCCGGCGTTGTCTTCCTTAAGCTAGAGACGGACGGAAAGCTGCCGACAAACCCGGATCTCGCGCGACGTCAAGCGGAGGCTCGGGGTTTGTATGTAGTAAACTTGTAATGCATGTATACGAAAGTAGCCAATTGACCGGCCCCGGTCTGGACCGCGTGGGGTGCACCCCGACCAGCGGGTTGCATTTCATGATTTGTGCGCGTCAAGTGACACGTCCTCCACATCAGCCGCCAAATCGGTGGATTTGCAGCTGCTTTAATGGGTAATTTGGGTCTCGGTAGACTACCACGTACCAATGGAGACGGAGTTCAGCCAACTAGCAAGTGATGTTGCCTACCAAGGCAGGTACCTAGGTAGTTGCCTAGGTAGTAATAATCAGGTGCATTGCATCCTCAGGTCAGGTAGATTCAGCTTGATACAAAATTATAATACCTATCACAGACACACAGCAATATATGCACTCTGTGTAAAACCATATGTTTTTCTGATTCAGTCTTAGTTAACAGTATCCCCGCTCTTCTGGGTACTGTCCCCTTACACTGATCTCCCTGCCAATATGTGAACAGCATACCTTGTGGGCCGGGCCATATGGAGAACATCCTGGAGATTTGAATGTAACTCTACCCCATCATGCCAAAATAAAGCGCCAAGCGGACGCCCAGTTAAAGAAATATCCCGAAAAGGGGATGGATAGAGAACTGTGCAAAAATCTGCAAGGAAGCGGGCCTCACTCGTATTGAACATCATCTGACTGTCGACAAGAGAAGCCGGGGAAAACTGCTAGGACAATGCTGACAGCCTATTGAGGGTCCCAAAAGTACACAGTCCTTAATTTTTTTCCATGCTGACATATCGACTTTAACAAAATGATTGCAAAAGAAAAAGAAAATTCAGCTTTTACTAACCAGGTTTATCATTCGCGCTCCTTGTTACAATAGGAAGAATGATACCGTCGTATTGGCGGGGCCGTCGATTCAAGTGGTACAGTACTTGGTCAAGGAGAAAAACCAGACGCACTTATGCGAGTGAACATAAAAACAAAATAAAAACGAACACAATATCGCGCTTGCTTGCAAGCGAATCCATGCTCCTTTGTGCTCATTGCTCACAAAGGGATGCCCCCCCCATCTCCGATAAACGCCCCGGGGAAGAGGGCCCCTCATGCTCGTGCTTCGTGTCGTCCTTCTCGAGTCGTTCAACCTGCTCGTTTTCGCACTTGTCGGCCTGTACGGAACACACACTTAGTAGACAGACAGTACTAGAGACCCCTTGAGTCCTTGACACGAGCTGCAGCAAGGATTAATATCGATTAGGTCAAGGGACCACTTGCTTCTCCTTCTATTTGGTTTCCAACTTGGCAACTGGGGGGGGGGGGGGGTTGGTGTTGCACAGATCGGCAAGATCCGCTAGAAAAGAATCATCCTCTCCGCAGTTTCCAATGCGTGCGTGTTGAATGTTTGTGTGGACACGGCACGTTTCTTGGTTTGGTTTGCTTGGTACGTGTAAAAGGTGTGTTACAAGATAGCTTCCTCAATGCCGCACCAAAGTTCCAAGGCTGTCGCCGTGTAATGTGAGACCGGCATATTTGACATTGTAACCCTAAAAAAAGAGAAAGACTGAAGGAGATGAAGACGATGCCAAGCCACAAGCTACATGCTGCAGAAACGTTAGGGACGAGGAAATACAAAAGACATTCTGAAAGCTGCTTGCTTAAATACAAGGCCGCAAGTCCAGGCAGGCAGGGAAGACGAAAAGCAGCTTCGATTGTCATCCCACGTGAGTTGGACCAATACCCAAAAGAAAAGAGATCAAAGAGCGTCAAAAACACAAAATGCAAGTCTCACAACGGAGTCAAAAAACATGCAAAATAGAAGATCGGTCGGCTCAAATGCCGCGCAGTACTACCCTTCCACGTTATCCAAAATCCATTCCTGTCCGGGCGGCAAGATGCGTACCGGGTGCTTGCAACACTTTGGCCGGTGCAGCTGTGGAAGCTATCGATCGTACAACCCACGGTTTTATTTTAGCACACGGGCCATTGCTAACTAACCCACTCTGACAAGCCATTGATTCCAGACCGTATACCAGTACATTTAGGCACCTAAGGTGGCCAGCCATTTTGTTCTTAGGTCTCTTTGCAATTCAGCCCATGAACCCTCAGAGCTTTTCTTTTTCACTCCTCTTGGTCTTCTATCATCTTGCGCAATCTGTCACAAATATTTTCTGTAATTAAGGGTTTTCGGCCAGCTATAACGGTTCGGTCAGGGCTGAATTGGCCACAGGTAGTGAGCACAAAAGCTCCACTGACAAATTTCGCCAGCGAGCGCCACATCGCGTCCCTGTCGTGTTGTAAAGCCCGCCAAGCCTTTGAAAGAAAGGAGGCGACCAGAGAGAGATGGGATTCCCTCGACGGTCGGAAATCGGCAGGGATCCAAGGATGTGCTCAGTAATTAATCCCTTTCGACCATCCCTTCTCGCCATCGCCAGTTTCGGGGGATTTTCGAAAAGACATCGTACTTTCAAACATCGTACCGGCCTCCGGGGTTGAATCGCTCGTTGACTTTTTTTTTTTTTTTTTTTTTCGCAAGACCAAAGACTACCGCTCGCTCATTGTAGCTCGTTTCAATCCTTTCAGCTTTTTACCCAAGCCGCACCTAGCTTGTCTCTGACTTGTCTACGTCTCCCGCCTCTTGGTTTCTTAAGAACCCTTTGCAGATGTTTGAGCTGCAAAAAAATCTGGTTTCAGTCATTATCGTCATCATTGAGCTATTCAGGTTCAACGTCTCCAAGGGTTGAAACATATCCCATTTGCAACCAACTACCGCCCACTGCCGGTACTATTCCAAGACCCCAGTGCTGGTGTCCAACTTTTCCAAGTGTCCCGGCTGGTTGCCCTTGAGACGAGCGACCAAATTATCTGGGGTGCACCCCGCGACTCAACACGCAAGCACGGAAAAAAACATTCAATGATTCTAGGTACCCTCCCTACCTTACCTACCACCTACCTACCCAGATCGGTACCTTGTTCGGCATTCATCAGTCTCTGCATTCCCAGCACATTGCGCGCGCAAAGGGTCGATCGAGACGGCAGGTCCCAGGAGAGAACCTTGGGAAGGTCGCTCTCTCAATTCCGACGGTCGCACGAGTCAAGCTAATTCAATGCGCCAGTAGACCCAGAATCTTGTGTCAAGATCGATTAATTTTGCGCACGACGGTCAAGGAACCAAACGATATATGGTTCTCAGAGACTAAAAAAGAGACAATTTCTTGAATAACATACCGGCGTCAGAACCGTCATCGGCCGTGCGCAAGTTTGGCTGTTGAAACTCCAGGCAAATCAAGGCACAAATCGTCTGTAAAATTGGCGTTGCGGCTGCCGGCCGTTCGTCGCCCAAGGAACCGCCCCCGCCGTAGTGCAGGAGGTCCCACATCACAATAATACCAATACCGTCAGCGCGTGTAAGCGTGGCCGGTGCTGGCTGCTAATTTCACAGGGTAAGTTCAGTTCATCTCAATTTCCATCCGAACGCTCCACACCTTTGGAAAACAATCCTCCTCTCCCAATTCACCAAAACCCATCGCGACGACGAGCCTGCGACAACGGACGAAATACCCTTTATATAGGGGCGTTTTGGTCTTGACCAACGAGTTGTATGATCACAAAAGGTGCAAACACTGTGTTTTTGCATGATCAATATCTCTGATTCACCTACCCTTCGGCTTGTTTACATACAGCCTTGGCCTCTGCTCCGCTAGGGTGACTTTACCTGCCCAAAAATCCCCTTCTCGATTGTGCACGCTGCGAGTGAGCTGCGCCGCGACCATGCTGGCAGTGCAGTGTAGCTAACATGGGTTTCGTCTCAGGAGAATGTCTCTTCCCGAGAGACCGGGGGCAAAGGCCTCTTATGAGCAGAGGAACTCGTACAGAAAATCACCCTCGAGGCGTAATCGGCCGAATGACATAGAAGCTAGTGGCTACTACCCTGTCACGGGTGGACAACATCAACGTGGGCCTTCAGTGAACTCGTTCGCGGAAACTATCAGATCACCTAACTCGAACATAGAGAGTGCCCCCTTGTCCCCGTCCGCCGAGCAGATCGAGCACGGCTCCGACCAGCCATTCCAGAGGAAGAGAAGCCTTATCAGGCCAGAGAGGAACAGGATCGACAGGGACCACCCGAACTATCACTACCGCAAGCATGCCGCTAAGATGAACACTCTACCCTCGTCGACAGGCAACGATCCTGTCCTGGAGGATGTTTCCGGTGCCACCGAATCTGGACCGCCGTCAGGCTCTAACTCGGCTTCCGGCTCAGGTGTTCGTGAGGAGAACATCCCACGTAAGTCTAGGAAAGCCTCTGGCCGTGAAACAGTAGCCGAGAAGTCGGATAATACCCGGCGTAGGGTGTCGACAAGGAACAGCAAAATTGTGAAGGAGGGAAAGCGTAAGGAGAAGATCCCCGAGCAACTACGACCGCCCAGCGCTTGGAACGTTTACTGCGCCGTTATTACGTTCTGGTCCCCCGACTTCATCATGAAGTGTTGCGGGATGCCCGCAAAGGCCCAGAGGAGAGCATGGCGCGAAAAGATTGGTCTCATCAGTCTTATCTTGATAATCATGGGCGTTGTCGGCTTCTTAACTTTTGGCTTTAACCAGGCCGTTTGTGGTGGCCCAGTCCTGCGCCTGCACATAAACTCCGTCGATCGCAGCTACATGATTTTCCACGGTACAGCTTACAACCTCGATGGATCCCACCACCCGGTCGCCGAGGGAATCCCCAAGCGCCTGGACGGCACTGGTGCAAATGTGGTTTATGATCTCCCAGAAGGATACGGTGGTACAGATGGCAGTTTCATGTTCCAGAACGTGAACGGTAAATGCAAGGGTCTCATCACGAAAGCTCCAAACTCGGACGTGCCATCGGAAGGCGACAACCTGGCTTGGTACTTTCCGTGCCACGCCCGAAATCAGGACGGATCTTCTCAACCCAACATGACGTATCCGTACTACTTTGGCTACGCATGTCACACGACGCCGTTAGCTCGATCGACGTTCTACACCCAGCTGGACAAGAGCGCGGATGTTTACTTTACATGGGCCGATATTCGCAACAACAGCCGTAATCTGTTCGTTTACTCTGGCAATGTTCTCGATCTTGACCTTCTCTTCTGGTTCAACAGGGACCAGGTTAATATCCCCCGTCGCTTTGAAGAGCTACGCGACAAGAACAACGCAGCCAACCGTGCCATTCGGGGCCGCGATGCCACTCGCACGTTCATGGCCTCTGGAGACAGACAAATCGCTGAATGCTTCGAGGATATCATCAAGGTTGGCACTGTAGACACCGATACCGTTGGCTGCATTGCTGCCAAGGTGGTGCTCTACGTTTCCCTGGCGCTGATTCTGTCAGTCGTGGGGGCACGTTTTACTCTTGCTCTGATCTTCCAGTGGTTTATCAGCAAGAACTACGCTGCGGACAAGACCTCTCAGACCTCGGACAAGCGCAAGCGCAACAAGCAGATTGAGGACTGGAGCGAGGACATCTACCGCGCACCTCCACGAATGCCTGGCGACGTCGGTAGCAGCGTGGCAGGCGCTAGCAGCTCGGACCACACCAGCAAACGCAGCTCTTTCTTGCCGACCACTTCTCGCTTCTCCACTGTCTATGGCGCTGAGCGGAGTGCCCGTAACAAGTCGATGCCGACCACCATGGCAAGCCAGGCCTCAGGTGGTTACATGGGCCCCAGCTCCACAGCCTACCGCGAGACCAACGAGAGTCGCACAAGCTTCCTCAAGAGCGATCCCTATGCCACTAATACCGCTCCTATCGAAGGTCCGGGCCCCTCCGGGTTCATCCACGACTCTGTTGTGCCGCAGCCGCCCTCTGACTGGATGCCCTTTGGTTTCCCTCTCGCCCACACCATCTGTCTCGTCACCGCCTACTCTGAAGGTGAACTCGGCCTTCGCACCACCCTCGACTCGGTTGCTATGACCGATTATCCCAACAGCCACAAGGTTATTCTCGTTATTTGCGATGGTATCATCAAGGGCAAGGGGGAGTCCAAGTCTACACCCGAATATGTACTCGACATGATGAAAGATCACACCATTCCGGTCGAAGACGTCGAGGCCTTCTCCTATGTGGCGGTGGCCAGCGGCTCCAAGCGGCACAACATGGCAAAGATTTATGCTGGCTTCTACGACTATGGTACCCAGTCCAACATCCCCTTGGATAAGCAGCAGCGTGTGCCGATGATGGTTGTGGTCAAATGTGGCACTCCCGACGAGATGGTCAAGTCAAAGCCTGGCAACCGTGGCAAACGAGACAGTCAGATCATCCTGATGTCGTTCTTGCAGAAGGTTATGTTCGACGAGCGCATGACTGAGCTCGAGTACGAGATGTTCAACGGCTTGTGGAAAGTAACGGGTATTTCTCCAGACTTTTACGAGATCGTGTTGATGGTGGATGCCGATACAAAGGTATTCCCCGACAGTCTCACCCACATGATCTCGGCCATGGTGAAGGACCCTGAGATCATGGGGCTTTGTGGCGAGACCAAGATTGCAAACAAGCGAGACAGTTGGGTTTCTGCCATTCAGGTCTTCGAGTACTTCATCTCCCATCATCTTGCCAAGTCGTTCGAGTCTGTGTTTGGTGGTGTTACTTGCTTGCCTGGTTGCTTCTGCATGTACCGAATCAAAGCCCCCAAGGGGGCTCAAAACTACTGGGTCCCCATTCTTGCCAACCCGGACGTGGTGGAGCACTACTCTGAAAACGTCGTCGACACGCTGCACAAGAAAAACCTGCTACTCCTTGGAGAGGACCGCTACTTGACTACTCTCATGCTACGGACCTTCCCGAAGCGCAAGCAAGTCTTCGTCCCGCAGGCTGTCTGCAAGACGACGGTTCCCGACTCTTTCATGGTACTTCTGTCTCAGCGTCGTCGCTGGATCAACTCGACTATTCACAACCTGATGGAGCTTGTCCTGGTCCGCGATCTTTGTGGCACATTTTGTTTCAGCATGCAATTTGTTATTTTCATCGAGCTGATAGGAACTCTTGTCCTGCCCGCCGCTATTGCGTTCACATTCTACGTCGGTAAGTGGCCTGTTTGCAACCTGTGACGTTCAACCTGTTGACAGCGTTCTTACTAACCTGGCCTTTCACAGTCATCATATCAATTATCAACCAGCCGCCTCAAATCATCCCCCTCGTCCTGCTGGGCTTGATCCTAGGTCTGCCGGCAATACTCATTATTATAACGGCACACTCATGGTCGTACGTCCTCTGGATGCTCATCTACCTCCTGTCTCTACCTGTGTGGAACTTTGTCCTCCCGGCGTACGCATTCTGGAAGTTTGACGACTTCTCGTGGGGCGACACACGCAAGACGGCGGGTGAGAAGACAAAGAAGGCCGGTATCGAGTATGAGGGCGAGTTCGACAGCAGCAAGATCACTATGAAGCGCTGGGCCGAGTTCGAGCGCGACCGCAGGGCGCGGCAGAGCCAGTACTGGGGCTCGAGGGAAAATGTAACGGGCGGTGTACGAACGGCGAGTGGAGTTTGGGCAAGCGCGCCACCGCACCATCACCAGCAGCAGTACGACGAGTACTACTCTGACGCTTGATAGAATAAAATTCTTATGAGTATGGATTTAATTTTGGACTCTTCTGTGCTGTTCCGGCCTGCAGGAAGAGATCGTGGGGAGCGGTTATTACTTATCATTCACTTATAATCATGGCCAGCATTTGTGTATTCAAATATTATTGTCGAGAGTTTCAGGCGAAGGCCTTTGCCAAGGAATTATTATGTGCTTCTACGTTGCCCTCCATTGTCAACAAGCTCAAGGGACGACTCTGTTTTGTTACTGTTGTGTGTTTTTATAATACAGTGTTCTTTCCTCTTTTCCCCCGCTGAACCTATGTGATTGTCGTTGACGGGCTTCGTCTACTATATCCGTCATCACCTCTTACCCTGACATTAGAATTCGTGCACATCGATTGTACATCGTTTGTTATGAGTTTTGAGGCCACATTAATACCCTTATATACAGTCGTGTATGAGCCGCTGGCCTTGAAGTGTGTGTCCGGCGGGTATGGATTCACTGGTCGAGTGAAGTTGTACTTCGCAGGTGTGTTGAATTCACTTGTGCGCGAACGTGGAACGGAACTTTTCGGTTGCCCAAGGGAAGATGCCGCATGCAAGTGGGGTCATTCCTGTCCACACACGCTGGGTACGAACGCAAAGACACAGATGGCACCACCGAAAGCGATATCAGCTGCAGCATTGTCAAATGCAGGTCGCCGGAAAGGGACAACGGTGGTGCAAAAGATGCCGCGGGTAAAAAAGCGAAGACAAATAGCAGAAGGTGACAGAATGAAGGGAAGCGGAAGAGGAGAGAAAGGAGACAGTAATAACAGTAACAATAACAATAACTATAATATTAGACTAATGCTATACTATGTGTGTGTGCGTGGGTGTGACCCTTGGCTAATAGCGCCCATGTTTCGGTTCTGAAGAGGCCAATAGGCGCCAAAAACAGCTACGTTTAATTCTTCGGTTTAGGGATGGGAATGAAGGCGTAGGTGGGTCGCTTCAATCAATTAAGAATACCTTGCGTTCAAAAGTTCTGATAAGTAAGGTATATCTCGGTGGCTACCTACCAACCATATATGAGACTAAACCGCACAATTGGGCAGCGACAATGTATCAACCGAAGACAACCCATGGTTTCCAACTTGCCTAGCTTTAACAACAGCGCTTACTCCATGCAGATAGAGACCCAGCAAGCCAGATAGAGACCTTGCCATAGCCAACGCACGGAGCAACCAGCGCCACCTACCGAGGAAAGCCCACTAAAAAAAAAGCGAGAAGTGACAGCAGCAGATCGTCGCATGGGTTTTCTGAGTGCCGACGAGCGGACGACTGGACTGGGTTCAGTACCTTCTTTCTGAACACAATAATTTCTATCCTCTCTCCTTCACTTTTTTTTCTTTTTCTTCTTTTTTCTTCTTCTTCTTTCATCTTTGCTCAATTCAAAATCAAAACCATAAACCTTTCGCGTAACCACACACAGCGTCGGATTGCTCCTATCTCTTTATGTACTAGACTAGTTGTACAGTGCTTTATGCCGCTTGGCCGCCTACTACTATTTACCTAGGTACCTACCTAGGTACCCCGTACAACACGACGTTTCATTCGCTGGAGTGATCCCATCCATCCATTTGGCCACCAGCACCAAGGCGGGCAACAAGCAGCAGGCCGCACCCACCCAGAACCGATCGAACCTACTCCACTTCTTAGGCGGAGCTTGAGGTCCCCACGTCTTCCCACTGGGCTTGAATTGACAGCGCGCGCACGGTCTGACTGAGCCTTGAACGGAATCAACGACAACCCGCCGTACCTTGAAGTGAAGACTTGTCCATAACCAGGCAAAAGCTTTGCTGCTATTTGTTTCCCTTCAATTATTCGATCGCTCTGCCCATCACTTATCGACAAAAAGAGAGGGTGAAGATTCTGGCTACTTGAAAAGGCAACATTTGTCTCATTGTTAGACTCACTCAGCGCGGGCCGAGGACCAACGTCAAAGCAAACGAGCATCAAAGTTCGTTGCCGTGCGTGGCCACACCCGGCTGGGTGAGATGCCGCTGCCGCAATAATCACCCGCAGCCGCAGATAATCATCGAGGGATTGGTGAGGAGAGAGACAGGACCGATCGATCGATTGAGCAGATCACACCCGACTCGCCATGCCGCCACTGCACCTGTCGGAAGAGCCCCCCGCTGCGATTCCATGGATGCAATCTTCGTCTTCCGTGCCTGATTTGCATCCATCCGGCGGCGCGCGACTCGAATCGACATCCCCCAACGGTCTCGGCAGCAGCGGCTCCTCGGACGGCGGCCGTTCCGCTCAGAATACAACTGTCACCTACATGCACTCCTCGAGACCCCGGTCAACATCACGATCACGACCACGGACCGACGATGCACTTCCCCAGGCGCAGGGTAAACAGGTTTGGAGTCCAGATGACGACGACGATGAGGATGATCAGTCAGATCATGGCGTGCCCCTGCAGTACTACAGCCCACCCGACCACACCGCAAATGCTGTGGGAAACATGGAAGATGAAGAGGACGTAGCGCCACTGCCAGCCTCGCCACCTGCCGACCATGATGATAACATTGACTTGGTCATCTCTGCAACACATATGAACTCGCCGGACCATCCTTCGATGTCAATACCTGAAACCGACTATTACCCATTCGGACTTCCCGGCGGTGACGACGGCGAATCCATCATCGACCCAGATTACATGGATGTAGTATCTATGCTCAACAACCACGATGTCGACATGGATAGCGAAGATGATGACCATGCGGTTGGATCTCCTCACCAGTTCCAGTCCATGTTTTCGACCGCAGTTCCCCCTCCGTCCTTACCTCCATTCGGCGATGTATTCGGGGAGTTCCTAGCGGCGCCCGAGCTGCCTCATTTCTCCAACCCGGGCCCGCCTCTCATAGGCGCAGGTGGGGCTTCGAACTCTTCCATGCCAGCCAGCGTCTATCAAATCGACGAAGCAGAATACCAGGCAGCAATGAACATAGTGGGGTTCGAACTGGGCTCAATAAGCCCTATTTTGGCGATCTCAGGGGCTGGCCAGCCGCTTGGCGCACCCATTTACCTCCCAGTCTTTGAGCATTTGCTCACCAACGGCAACCTGCTGGCGCCGACCAACTTGGGGCTAGATGCCTTTGTGTCCCGCTGGGCGCGCCAGGCCCGCAGTGGTATGCGAGCCCACGGACCTCGAAGCAAGGTACCCCAGATAGACAATGCCCAGAAGCAGTGGAAACGAGATGCCTTCTACGTCGAATACAAAGACCTCAATGGCGACAGGTGTGACATGCAGGGTGTTGACTGGCAAGACATGGGCGTCACGAGAAATGAGGCCCGGGAACGGAGGTTGTTGACATACCACAATTTCGTCAACACCAAGGGCGCAGATATATGGAGGGTGAGTTGAAAGTTATCCATGCCGAGATTTTTGAACGCTCGACGCACAATATGCTGACGGGTTATCTTCGCCAGCCACACTTGCCTGATGTCGTACTGCCCAAGACCGATAATTTCTTTCGGTTCAGGCGCATGGAGATTCAGAAGAATACCCACCTGGCCCATTTTCAGCTGCGCAATCTGACTGCGTGCACGTCTCGAAGCAAAGTTTTCTACACTGGCAAGGGCGTTGTTCATCAGTACGATCCCGTCTCCGGGAAGACTGAGGTTGCCCTGAATCAACAGGAGAGCACCGAGGTGCCCATTGCGACCATCGACGCCGCGCATGGTGTCCTAGTGAGCGGCAATTTCAACGGGGAGTATGTTGTGCGCAATCTGAATGGCGATTATGAAGGTGAAGAGCAGAAACAGACATGGGGTACATTGACTACCAGCCCGTCTGCCATTACCAACCACGCACAGGTCGAGAAGCCACGTCGATCCAATGTTCCACACGCATACTTCGCCTCAAATGATGCAGGCTTCCGCGTCCTGGATATCGCTACCGACACCATTGTACATGAGACAATGTTCCCCTTTCCCATCAACTGCAGCGCCGTGTCACCCGACTCCCAGCTGCGGGTTATGGTGGGCGATCACCAGGACGTTCTTGTCATCCCCGCCGAGGGGGGCCGCATTCAGTTCCGGGCATCGTCGGGCCGGCGTCATGGCGAGGATGGAGGCATCAAGATAGAGCCTGAGCAAACGTTGAGGGCGCATCGCGATCACGGGTTTGCGTGCGCATGGGCTGACGACGGCTGGACGGTAGCGACAGGGTTCCAGGACCGCGTCGTGACAATATGGGACGCTCGCAGCTGGCGCAGACCGTTGGCCAGCATCCGGACAGAAATGGCAGGTTGTCGGTCACTCCGCTTCAGTCCAGCTGGGTCCGGCCAACGCGTGCTGGTTGCAGCAGAGGAGGCTGACTTTGTGAACATCATCGATGCCCGCACCTTCGAGACCAAGCAGACTGTCGATGTCTTCAGCGAGATTGGTGGTGTTGCGTTCGAACCCGAGCAGGGCCGCGAGCTGTTTGTGTTCTTGCCCGACAGCACCCGTGGTGGTATTTTACAATTGGAGCGGTGCATGGACGTCAATGGGTCTGCGGACGAGGTTGAGCAATACAGACGCGGCCCGCTGCAGGCGAGAGAAGTTGTGAAGAGCGGCGGCGACGGCAAACCTAATTCAAAGTTGGTCTGGCCGGGTAGCTATGGAAATTATCGGGGGCGTGGGTATGCCTCAAGACGTCCATGGGACCGAGAGGCCGGCCTGGAATCCGCATCGGATGCTACTGCACTGCCATACGACTGGCCCCAGGAGAACATAGCCTTTTCGACGCGATGGAGCCGGCAGGCACGCGCCAGAAGAAGGAACATCAGCGCTGCTCTCGACGGGCAAGCATTTTTCTAAATATACCGCCAGCCAAGAGGCCGCTGCACTGTGGTGTGATACAGTGGTGGTCTTAGTAGTGTTGAGGAGGAGGATTATGATGACGGCTTTTTTTTTTTTTTTTTTACTTTTCTCACCGAAAGGTAGACGCGATATCTCCTTCCATTTCCCTTTACTCGCGTCCAAGGTGATCGTGGTGTGAAGAAAGTTTTGTTAGTCTTTGGTTGATTTATTTTTTGGAGCCCAAGCATCGAGGTTGCACATGGCTTATCCTGTTTACGGTTTTATCTTTCGGATGGGCATTTTCAAGATATCCCAGTTTTTCCAATAACTCGTCTTCTCTTCCCCTTGTCCCATTATAGCTGGTGTTCTTTGATCAATATTACCCGGAGAGGATGGCTTATTGTACGTGCTCTTGTAGCATCCTGAATTCGTATTCACAGCTTTCTGACAGTCTTTGATACTTTGTCGCTCGCTGTCATGGTTTCTCTTCTTCCATTTTACATTTCATCCCAGTCTCTCCTGGTATTACGATGATGTAAACAATAGCAGGGACTCTATTTCAACCAAGTGATAACTGATTGGATTATGCAGCCGAAAATTATCGGATACTTGTTATGCACACACACACACACACACGAGAGACGTTTGGTACTAGACTCGTGACCTTGTTACTGCAGTTTCCAACCGGTCTAAATTTTCGAAACAAGGCCAAGTCAAGCAAGTGTTGCCTCCCCATCTACGAGCAAAGGTTGACTGGACTGGGCCTGGTTCACGAGTGCGGACGTGACTTCGAATTGAGTATATGCTGCGCTTGGCGTGCTTCGTGCTAGGTTTCTAGCGTGAGAAAATACGAAGGACCAGCGACAGTAAGGAGAAGAAAATAATATATGATTAAAAAACAGTAACAATGGATGAAAAAATTATATCAAGTATGCCAACAGAAAGATGCGCCGTCATGAATCATGAGAGGGGAATCGTCAAGCGTCAAACGAACAACAAGAGACGATGCCGGTGCTGAAAAGGAAAGAGGAAAAAATCCCCCCTACTGTGACAGTAGGGGGTGAACGCCCAAATGTATGTGGTATGCATCTCCAAAAGGATAAAACAAACAGCCAAGCTGCGGCGAGCCCAAAGACTATTCGCCCTATGGCTTCTTGGTGTCGTCAATATCGGGGCCAAACTCGTTGGGCTTGCGCGGATCCCACATTGTGGTGTAACGCTCATCGCCACGCCGTGACCCTATAGTCACCCAGACGTGCTTGAGCGGGCCCTGGGTGGTCTTGGTCTCACGGTAGCCAGCCCAGCGGATACGGCGGTCGCGCGACATGTCGCTGTTTCCGATCCCGCCGTTTACCACCCACTCCTTGACCACGTTCTTGATGAAATCAATCTTGCGCCGGAAGTCGTTGGCACTGGGAATGCTCTGCAGCTCGGCCGGGATCTCGGGGCGGCATCGAGAAGCGTTGGCGGTACGCGAAGTCGCCTTAGAAGGAACGGTGAAGTTCAGCAGGGTCTGGAGAGGGTAAGAGAGGACACTCCGCGCGTCCAAGGATGACTCGTCGAGGGTGCCTTCGGTAGCCAGGTTGTTGGCAGCATCCTCGGGCAGGTGCCAGAAGTGGCACCAAGTGCCTGTGGAATCCAGCACAATTTTGGTATGGTCAGGGAAGTTGAACTGTCGTGATCAAGAGACATTAGTAAGCATTCAATGACCAAGCTTCGGGGGAAAGGCGTTGCTTAGATGGGTTGGCGTGAATAAAGAGGTCATCTTACCTGGACATGACCATCGCTAAAGTGCCAGCAGCCGACGTCACCAAAACGTTGGTAAAATGTGACCAGGTCGCTCGGAGCGGCCGTGAGGTCGGTCATCTTTGGTATCGGGATAGGAGCCTCGTCACCTTCGCCCTCGAGTTCGCGCCCGTACGCAAGCATGTAGTTGGCAAATTTTTTCCAAAGCACGATTCGCTCACGCTTACGATGGTCGAAGACGTCTTTGCCTGCCGAAAGCTTGGCAGCAACCCCGTCGGGACCAACAGGAACTTTGAAGTTCCGTGGGTCTACCCGTACCCGTGACAGGCCGTCCTCCCCATAGTTTTCGTAGAAGTAGATGCTTTCTCCCATAGGCAGGATTTGATGGCGGTCTGGGTACGACAAATCGTTCTTTCTTCGTATGTGGCGTTCACCATCGTGGACCAAGAGACAGGCTGGCGGCAACATCGGGGACTTGGCGCCGTCGTTGGTTGGCATCTGCCTCAAGATGCAGCCAATGGTGCCATCGCTCAGGATGTAACCGAGGCCGAATTTGTTGGTATAGTCAACCCACTTAACCACTATGTGCGGCGGTGACGGCGTCTTCTCTC
>NC_017844.1:4207457-4208534 GCF_000002495.2 Pyricularia oryzae 70-15 | reverse complement strand
GCTCTGGGGGGCGAACAGTAGACTGTACAGGCCAGGGAGGAACTGTAATTGCGGGAGGTAGGGGATTATTATCCACTGGATCCAAAGTTTTGGCGCTGTAGATTTCGTCTTCAGGTTCAGAATTAGAATCCCCCTCTAAATCTGGATTTTCCCCCTCTGAAATCTGTAGCGTTTCCCCTGGAATAGCCAAATTTTCAGCGGGTATACCCTCTAAAATTTTTACGGTAGAGGTTTTATATACGGCCCGTCTGGCGGGGGCGTAAACCAACGCTGTAGAATTGGATAAATGGGCTAAAAGCCTTACTGTTTCCGTTCGGGGAGCCAATTTGTTGGATTTTTGGCGTTTTTCCAGCGGTATAATAGCCTGGCATACGGTACCAATAACCCGATAATGGCCTAAATTAGGCCTGTGTGGTAATCCAGGTTGAAATTCGGAATAAAATTCCTCGTAGGGTGTTAACTCCCTGTTAGTTACCGCTGTACGGTTAACTAAATCAACCACGGCTGACAGTAAATAACACCATAAATATAGTGGTAGACCTGCCGCTAAAATGGTAGACCTTAGCCTATCCAAAATAACCCTAACGGACCGTTCCGTTAGCCCGTTTTGGCCATGGTTGTAGGGGTTGGAGGTGCTAAAATTAACACCTTTACTTGCAAACCAATCTTGAAGCTCTGTATTTACCTCGTGCCCCCCATCAAAATGAAATTTAGTGGGGTAGCGCCCGTACGTAGCTTTTAAAACCTTAAAAAAGCCTTTAATAGCCACTAAAACCGTAGGTCCGGCTTTATTCCGTAGTGAGATCGACCACCGAAAACGTGATTTTCGATCCACTAATAACAAAAATACGGGTTTTTTATTGTGAGGGTTAGGTTTAAGGGTTACTGTATCACCCTCTATGGAATCGAGGATATTAGGGGGTGTAGGGAGTGCCCCTTTATTTGTACGCCTAACAGAGGTGGCTTTAATGCAAGTAATGCAGGTAATAGCCCTAATTTTGTCGAAATTAGGTAGACCGTCTGCGTTTTTAGCGGTCTTTTTAAGCAATAACAACCCTATATGCCCTAAGCGCCTGT
>NC_017844.1:4202259-4207357 GCF_000002495.2 Pyricularia oryzae 70-15 | reverse complement strand
TAGGTGGGTGCAGGGTAACCTGCAGGGTAATTTGCAGCGTTCGGTTAGTGGATCACTGGGCTATTAGCGGGCGAATACAGGGGTTTTGGCCCTGACTCGTTAGCGCAAACCCTAATTAACGCACTAAAAATTTGAACCAATCGCAATAGCGATGCACAACCCATAAAAACCACACCAAAAATTTTGGGATTTGCAATCGAGCGAGCGCTGCAGTGCCTGAAAATTAGGCCTGAGTCAAACGCTAATATAGCGACCCCTCACTGTAATTACAGGGGGGATAGGTGCTAACGTAGCACCTATAACCAACAATTTGCACAAAAACAGCAATATCTTCGTCAATATACGTGCTGCGGATATGCGACAATAACCAAATTAAAGCCTGAAAACAGGGCTTTCCAATAATGCAAAGTGCGCTTTAGTGCACTAGCTAGAACCTTTCCGGGCTCATAACCTGTTAATAACAATGGTGCTAACAGGGGATATAGGGGTAAACCCTAGGTGCGGCGTGGTAAATAACCAGTGCTAAAAGCGCTGAATAATAGGTAGAAATGCACTATAATTTTGGTACTGATAAATAATTGGTTGGGGGAGATTTTGCTTTATTTCCCTTACATACTCTCCGACATCGAAGTGGGGGTCCGCACGCCAGAAAAGGTTCCGGTGCCGCGAATGAATTTCCGAAAAACTAATTTGTATGGGTTTTTGAAAAAACACCCTCATTTGCATACAAACCATCTCTGGGTTTGCATTTAAACGTTGACTTGGTGAAATTTTCAACCCGGTACAGGGTAGCTGACTCGCAGGTGCAGGGTGGGTATTAAACCCGGTACAGGGTAGCTAACCCCACTCGCTGACCTTTAAATTGCATTCCTGCATTAACAAAGTAACGGAATTCCACCATTCCCCACTCCACTTCGGCACTAAATAAAATTGGCTATATACAAATAAAAGTGGGCTTATTACATGCAAAATAATGCATATAATTAACAGCAAAAGATAATAAATCCTCCAATTCCAGCGAATCGAACGCTGGAACTTCCATGATTTCAATGGATTTCGAGTTATTTACGGGCTCGATTCCAGGTGACGTTAGCGTTTGCGCAGCGTATAACGCCCTGGAACAGGCAGGCGATTCGGGCGGTAATTTACCGTACCGGGCACTGCAACAGGAGGTTAATTCCGCTATTAGCGGGGTTATAGAATTATGTTCGGAATCGGATTCGGAACCTGATTATACCGGTAAAACGCTAAAACCACAGGTATTAGCAACTAATTCTAAGGCTAAGACGAAGCCTGGAAGCGGCGTAAATAGGGACCCTAAGCCCCGACGGCTAGGCTACCCGGTCCTGTACGATACAGGTAGCACGCACCATATCTTTGCAAATAAGCAATTTTTTACCGATTATACCCCCGGCTCAACAGTCGAAATCGGTACCGGAGGTGGCCCTGTTAGGCCTATTGGCACTGGAACTGTTAAAATACAGGTCCGGTATGGCTCCAAAATTGACGAATTTAGAGAGGTTACGTTAAATAACGTGCTATATATCCCCTCGTTTGGAATAAATATCGTTAGTGGGCTAATACACTACAATACAGGGGGCGTATTATTAAAAAATACCCTGTACGATCGGGATCGCAAGGCGTGGGGACGCCTAAATACCGCCAAAAATTCGTTCTGTTTGGAGGTAAAATGTCACGGGCAGGCAGGGCGGACAGGTAGGTGCGGGCAATCAGGTAACAGGACAGAGTATATTGGCTATCTAGTCTTCCAGGCACAGGGTAGCAGGTGGTTGTTGACGAAGACGTAGCTCGAGGAGCTACATATCGGAGACTGCAGAGATTTCGCGTAGATATACGCGCGCGAGGCGCTCGGCCCTCGCGCCTTCACGTGACAGGGGTCATGACTAAGCGACAGCCCAGTGGCTGTCCTTCAGGTCTGTGACAGTATTCCCCCCTTCCAGGCCGAGCTCCGTCACGGCCGGGGCCCGGGCTTATGGGGGTATCGACGGTGGAAATTCTTTACCAATTGAGCAGCGTTTTCCAGGTAATCGGCAGGTTCAGTCGTGGGTTCGCTATATCCAGCCCAACGGACGATATATTTCAGCCGGCGGCCTCCTCGGCCGCGGGTTTCCCAAAAGGAGTCGAGGATCTCTTCGACTTCGTATTCTCTCTCACCTTCCACTTCCAAATGGGGTGGCGGTGCAGGTTGTTGGCCCGGCAGGGGCTCAACGTCAGCAGGTTTTAGTCGGTTTATATTGAAAACAGGGTGTACTCTCATAGACGACGGCAGGTCCAAACGGTAGGCGTACGGGCTAATCACTTCAGAAATTCGGAAGGGTCCCAAGTTCTTCCAATCCAGTTTCTTCTGCGGGCGGGCGGTCTGGATGTTCCGTGCGTCTAACCATACATATTGGCCGACGGTAAGCCGGCGGGCCGGGGTACGGTGTCGGTTCGCCTGTTCTTCGTAACGGGCTTGGGCGGCGGTCATTTCGGCGCGGGCTTGTTCCAGAATGGCTTCCATTCGGGCGGCTAGCTTTTCGGCATCCCGCTGGGCGGGCAAAGGCTGGTTCAGGGGTACCGGCTCGAATCCCATGCGGGGATGGAATCCGTAAGTCGCGTAAAACGGGGAGGTTCCGGTGGTCTCGGACTTGTGGGAGTTGGCTGTGAATTCGGCGAGGGGAAGCCAACTTTCCCAATCATCTTGCAGGTAGGCCACATAAGCTCTCAAATATTGTTCCAGGGACGCGTTAAAACGCTCGGTCTGTCCGTCAGTCTCGGGGTGGTGAGCAGTGGATAGCATGCTGTCGATTTTCAAACGGTTGTCAGGTGTTTCCAAAACTTCGACACGAATTGGGTGCCTCTATCCGAAACTATCGTCAGGGGCAACCCGTGTAGTTTCCATACGTGGTGTAGGTACAGGTTGGCGGTGTCCTCGGCATTGCAGGTCCCTTTACAAGGGACGAAGTGTCTCATCTTAGTCAGGCGGTCTACGACCACTAGAATGGCGTCGTGGCCGTTGCTTTGCGGCAAATGTGTGATAAAATCCATCGACAGGTGTTGCCATGAGCGTTCAGGAGTGGGCAGGGGTCGCAGGAGGCCCTGGTGGCCTTCGCGGGACGGGTTGATTCGGCGGCAGGTCTGGCATTTCTTTACCCATAATGATACGTAATGTAGCATTCCGGGCCAGTAATATTCTCGGGACAGCAGGTCGTAGGTTTTTGCTTTGCCGGGGTGACCGGCGACGGGGGAGTCGTGGCAGCGGCGCAGGATCTCGGCTTTCAGATTATTCGAATCGGGTACGTACAGTCTATTGCGGTAATACAAATAGCCGGATCGTTCTTCGCATTCGGCCAATTGCAGCTTGGGGTGGCGGTCGGCGCCTGTCCTCAACGCTTCTAGGGCAGATTGCGTTATCGGGTCGGATTCGTATCCGGCGTCTAGTAGCTCTATCAGGTGTCTTGGCAATAGGGGTTTGTTTTGGCGGATTATGGGTTGTAACCGGGTGGGGCGGGCAGGTAAATTGTGTTCTTTCAGTACGACTTGTGTTTGGTGCTTAAGTCGTTCATCCCCCTCCTCAGGCATATCCTCTGACCTCCTGGTTAGTGCGTCGGGTTTCGCTCCTTGTTTCCCGGGTCGGTAGGTGATACGGAAATTAAATCTTGACAGGAATTCGGCCCATCGGGCTTGTCGGCGGTTGAGCATTTTCGTCGTCGTGAAATATTCCAGGTTGCGGTGGTCCGTAATTACTTGGACCGGGGACGACGTCCCTTCGAGTTCCGGGCGCCATTCTTCAAAACAGCGGATAATGGCTAGCAATTCTTTGTCGTAAATCTCGTAATTGCATTCGGTAGCTGTGTGTTTTTTCGAAAAGAACGCGACGGGGCGGAGTATTCCGTCGTCGCCGTATTGTGACAATATTCCCGCAGAAACATAATCGGAAGCGTCGGTCTCCAGGATCACATCCTTTTCCCAATCGAAGTGCGCCAGTACGGGGGCTTCGGTAAACTTTCTCTTCAGCAGTCGGAAGGCGGTTTCGCAGGCGCTATTCCATTCGAATGCGACGTCTTTCTTGGTCAATCTCGTCAAAGGGGCTACGATCTTTGAGAAATCTCGGATAAAGCGCCGGTAAAAGTTGCCAAACCCCAAAAATGCTTGTACGTCAGTAAGCTTTTTGGGTGTTTGCCAGTCCAGGACAGCGGTGATTTTTTCAGGGTCCATTTTTACGCCTTCGACGCCGACCAGCAGGCCCAGGAACTTGGTTTCCGTCACGAAGAATTCGCACTTCGCGGCGTTGGCGTATAGCCCGGCTTTCCTCAGGGCTTCCAGTACGAGTTTCAAATGTTCTTCGTGTTCTGTTCGGGTGCGGCTATAAATCAAAATGTCGTCCAGGTAGGCTGTACAAAATACGTCTAAGTATTCGCGCAGGGAGTCGTTTATATATCTCTGGAACGTCGCGGGGGCTCCCGTTAGCCCGAAAGGCATGACTAGGCTCTCGTATAAGCCGAATCTCGTGCGGAATGCCGTCAGGTATTCTTCCCCCTTTTTAATCCGAATATTGTTAAAAGCGGAAACGATATCGATTTTCGAGAAGAATTTCATGCCGGCCAGGTTGTTCAGGGTCTCTCGGACTAGCGGCAGCGGGTAACGGTCTTTTACGGTAATGTTATTCAGCGCGCGGTAATCCACGCAAAACCTCAACCCTCCTCCCTGCTTCTTCACGAACAAAACGGGCGAGGCGACGGATGACGAACTGGGTCTGATAAACCCTTTTTTCAACTCTGCGGTCAGCCATTCCTTAAGGGCTATCAGCTCTTCGCGGGACATGGCGTACAGGGGGCCGAACGGCGGCGTTTTTCCTTCTATAAGCGGGATATGGTGGTCGGACGGTCGGTGTGGGGGCAGCTTCTCGGCTTCTTGCGGGGAAAATACGTCCGCGAATTCCCGGATTGTTTCGGGCAGGGTCGGCCCGTTCCTATTTTGGGGGTCGGCGGCTAGGACCTCATCAATCTGTTTCAAGGTTACGGCGTACAGTCGGCAGGATCGGCGGCGGGCGTACATGCTCGCGGCTTGCAGGGAGATAGGGGCGATATCCATTTCG